>NW_016107342.1:16857852-16873254 GCF_001604975.1 Cebus imitator | reverse complement strand
GTGCTTAAAAAGAAGCAAAATAATAATGATAAAATTAAAGCTTGATGTCATAGAGCAAATTAGATTCAAGAGATAAATAGAGCAGCTAGGATCTAACACAGGAGAAAAAAAGGAAATAGCAAGCAAAGCATAAAATGAAAACTATATTTACCTGCCTTATCACCAGTCTTATGCTCAAGATACTAGTGCTTTTATCAAACTCTTGCTTTTTTATTCATATAATTTTTAAATTTTGGAATATATTTACAGAAGAGTTGCAGACAGTGTCAAGAGTTCTCATATACCCTTCACTGAGTCTCTCCCAATGTTAAGATCTTACAAAATCACCTCACACTTGTTTAAAAAAAACTCTGCTCTTAATTCTTCTGGCTACTTATTCCACATTTCTAGACATGTTTATATCTCTATTAACCAATTTATCAAATATAAACCATAACCATTATCCCTGTCACTGAGAAGATAAGGAAGCAGCTCACATATTCCATTGGAGAAGATAACATCCCTTATATTAATGCTTACAGTGAAACTTAGTTTTACTATGTGTTTAGTATTTGATTGGTTAACTTTTTACTTTAAATAACACATATAAGAAAAGGGTTTATTTTTAGTCATTATTGCACCCTGTCCCCTAAAATTCTACTTGTATGTTTAAGAAATCGGCATCCCTCCATTTCCCTCTTTTCTGCTCCCTGTTTGAACAACTCAACTTTCATTCATTTATTAAATTGATAATTGTTGAGTATGTGCTATACTCCAGGATTTTTTCAGGCTCTGAGGATGCAATCATAAAGACATGACCAAATGACTTCCTTGCTCTAACAAGGCTTGCATTCAAGAACTGGAATAAGACCCAAAAAAGATAATAAAAGCATGTAAAGATAAGAGTCATGCAGATAAACAGACCTCAAGTGATGGAGTAGTTAGTGATCTTTAGACCAAATGGTCAGGAAAGACCTCTCAGGAGATGACTTTTCACTTCAGAGAGACTGGTTAGTGCAATGGCCCAGAGGTGGGAGTGAGAAACGAAGGGACAGGCAAGCAGAGAAGAGAGAGCGGCCAGAGATGAAGTCAGTTTGGTGGCAGGAGTCAAACAATGATTTTTAAGCACGGCAAGGAGTTTGAGTTTTATTCTATGGGTAATGAGAAGTCTTTGCAGAGGATTAAACATCCTGTGCACATGTAGGGACATGGTCTGATTTACCTTCCTGAAGTTTACTTTAGCTGATGCGTGGAGAATGGATGTGGGGACAGGTTTGCAATAGAGAAGCTACTTGGGGAGTTACTGCCACAATTCAAGTGAAAGATGGGGATTATTGGACTAATTTGGGATATGTTTTTAAAGGTAAAATTCACAAAACTTACAGATGAATTAGATGCTGATGTGAATAAATTAATAAAAATAGTACTGGAAGCTTGACAGTGAATGATACTGTTTACTGAGATGGAGAAGGCCCAGGGGAAGCCAGTTTAGGTCAAAGTGTTGAGGTAATCAATGGTTCTGTGGTGTCCACATTAAATTCGAAATGCCCAAAAGATATCTAAAGGGAGATGTTAGACAGAGAGTAGGTTATTCTTATTAGGGATTTCAGTAGGGGTCAGACTGGAGATGCATATTTATAAGTTGTTTCTAATAGTTTATATTTATTTATTTACTTTTCATTATACTTTAAGTTCTGGGATACATGTGCAAAATGTGCAGGTTTGTTACATACATATACATGTGCCACGGTGGTTTGTTGCACCCATCAACCTGTCAACTACATTAGGTATTTCTTCTAACACTATCCTTCTCCTGGCTCCTAGTCCCCCAACAGACCCTGGTGTGTGATGTTCCCTTCCTTGTGTCCATGTGCTCTCATTGTTCAACTCCCACTTATGAGTGAGAACATGCGGTGTTTGGTTTTCCGTTCTTGTGTTAGTTTGCTGAGAATGATGGTTTCCAGCTTCATCCATGTCCCTGCAAAGGACATGAACTCATCCTTTTTTATAGCTGCATAGTATTACATGGTGTATATGTCTCACATTTTCTTTATCCAGCAATGGGGACTTGGGTCAGTTCCAAGTCTTTGCTATTGTGAATAGTGCTGCAATAAACATACATGTGCATGTGTCTTTATAGTAGAATAATTTATAATCCTTTTGGTATGTATCCAGTAATGGGATTTCTGGGTCAAATGGTATTTCTGGTTCTAAATCCTTGAGGAATTGCCATGCTGTCTTCCATAATGGTTGAACTAATTTATACTAACACCAACAGTGTAAAAGCATTCCTATTTCTCTACAACCACTCCAGCATCTGTTGTTTCCAGACTTTTTCATGATCGCTATTTATTTTAACTGGCATGACATGGTATCTCATTGTGGTTTTGATTTGCATTTATTTAATGAGCAGTGATGATGAGGTTTTTTTTTTTTTCATATGTTTGTTGGCCACATAAATGTCTTCTTTTGAGAAGTGTCTATTCATATCCTTCACCCACTTTTTGAAGGAGTTCTTTGTCTTTTTCTTGTAACTTTGCTTAAACTCCTTTTAGATTCTGGATATTAGCCCTTTGTCAGATGGACAGATTGCAAAAATTTTCTCCCATTATGTAGGTTTATTGTTCACTCTGATGATAGTTTCTTTTGCTATGCAGAAGCTCTTTAATTAGATCCTATTTCTCAATTTTGGCTTTTGGTGTTTTAGTCATGAAGTCTTTGCTCATGCCTATGTTATGAATGGTATTGCCTAGGTTTTCTTCTAGAGTTTTTATGGTTTTAGGTCTTACATTTAAGTGTTTAATCCATCTTGAGTTAATTTTTGTATAAGGTGTAAGCAAGGCGTCCAGTTTCAGTTTTCTGCTTACAGCTAGCTAGTTTTCCCAACACCACTTATTAAATAGGGACTACTTTCCCTATTGCTTTTCTTCATCAGGTTTGTCAAAGATCAGATGGTTGTAGATGTTTGGCATTATTTCTGAGGACTCTGTTCTGTTTCATTGGTCTATATATGTATTTGGTACCCGTGTCATACTATTTTGGCTACTGTAGACTTAAAGCAATGAGACTGGATGAGGTTATCTAGGGAAGAGGTGGGTAGATAGAGAAGAAAAATGCTAAGAAGGAGCCCTGAAGCATTCTTACATTTAGATGTCAAGCAGAAGAGAAGCCAGCAACAGATTCTGAGAAGTGGCCAATAAAACGGGTAAATCTTTGGGGAGCTGGCAAGCTCTACTTGGTGGGTGACAAGTGGTTAAAATTAGTCCTAGTTGCACTAAGTTATTTCAGTAGCTATAGGTAAGACTGGCTTCAGGTAACAACAGGTGGTTTCAACAGCCTGATTTGCAGAGAATAACATTTCTAGGTCAACGTTTTATACCCTGAGTGCTTTTTCCCCTGACCCCTTGACTGTTTGAGTTTGGTGTCTGATTTAGTTCATTTGGTAAGGTCATGTTTTCCTGGATGGTGCTGATGCTAGCAGTAGTTCTTTGGTGTCTGAGCATTGAAGAATTAAGTATTCATTGTAGTCTTCAGTGTCTAGGCTTCTCTGTACCTGTCCTTCTTGGGAAATCTTTCCAGATATTCAAAAGGATTTGGGTGTTTCTGATCTAAGCTGTATCTGCTTTAGGGGGCACCCCAAGCCCAGTAACTCTGTGGTTCTTGCAGGCTCAGAGGTGCTACCCACTGCTGGTTGGGGGTGGGACGAAAGTAGCATCAGCGATTCAAGACTACTTTTTCTACCCCTCGGTACCTATTTCGGTAATACAAAGTTGAAATCAGGTGCTATGAGTGCTCACTTGATTTTTGGTTCTTATGAAGATTTATTGTGTGTGCGTGTATAGATAGTTGTTAAATTAGCACCCTTGCAGTGGGGGATTATTGGTAGAACTTCTAGTCCACGATCTTGCTCCATCTATTGGCTATCTTTTTATAGTAGCCTTTTCTCCTTTTAAATCCATCTCAATTTGCTAGTTTGAAGTTTTTGAAAATTACCTTTTATTTACCTTTTATTCTTCAACTTATATCTACTTCTTCTGGAGTCAATATCAAGCCTTTTAGTTTGTACTATCAGTTTTCTTCAAATGTCTGCTGAACCTTGGCCATTTAAATATTATTAATGATAATAGTTAAATTATTAATTTAAATAATAAAATGATATTATTATTGGAAACAGGTCTAAATTGCCTTTACCATTGATTGTAAATTGTTCATAATAATTGGGTATTGTTTTGAAGAGGCTGTCACTCTGAATGGGAAGGGTTACCTAGAGCTGTGGTTACTTGGAAACAACATGGTGTTTGGCAGAATTCTCTCTAGAGTATGTATGCTGGGGAAATGGCAGGTCACATTTCCCTGTTTGTACTAGGTTTCTATTGCTACAGAACAAATTACTACCGAGTTAAAAGCTTAAAACAACACTAATTTATTATCTCAGTTTCTGAGGATCAGGACTTGGTCATGACATGGCTGATTTCTCTGCTCCAGTCCTTACAGGCTGAAATCAAAGAGTCAGCCAGATTGAGTTCTTGTGTGGATGCTCTGAAGAAGAATCTACTTTCAAACTTCCTAGGTTGCTGGCTGAACTCAGTTTTTTGTGGTTGTATGACTGAAGTCCCTGTTTCCTTACACGAAGTTAGCAGACAGTCACTAAAGGCTGCCTGTATCTTTGATATATGTACTCTTCCAGCAATGGAGAATCTTCCTTGTGTCAAATGCCTTTCATACTTTGAACCTCTCTGACTCTTGGCTCTGACTTTTAAATCCATAATTAAATGGCTCAAGGACTCCCAGCTACTTGGAAGGCTTGAGGCAGGAGACTGAACTGAGCCCAAGAATTTGAGGCTACAGTGAGCCGCTACAGTCCAGTCTGGGCAACACTGTTATAATCCCTGGTTTACTCTAAAAATAAAAAAAAAACAATAATGACAATAAAATTCAAGCCCACCTAAATAATCTCTTTTTATTGACTCAGAATCAACTGATTAGTGGCCTTAGTTGCATCTGCAAGATCTTTTTCCATATAACATAACCTAATTATGGCACAACACTGGGGGAAGAAGTCATGGGGACAGTCTTAGAACTCTGCCTAAGTCTTCCAAAAGAGGCTAGAATATGGGGGATCTTATTCTAGGGCACCAATATTCCCATTAGAATCCCTAATTATTATTATCATTATCGTTATTTTTATTATTTTTAGAGTAAACTAGGGATTATAACAGTGTTGCCCAGACTGGAGTGCAGTGGTGCAATCATAGCTCACTGTAGCCTCAAATTCTTGGGCTCAATTCAGTCTCCTGCCTCAGTCTTCCAAGTAGCTGGGACTACAAGCATGCATCTATTTCTTAATTGAATACTTTTTTATTTAAATCTCAATATAATTTTAGTTTATCTTTTAAAATGTAAAAATATATTAGTATAAAATGTGTATAATGTGTATGCAAGTTTAATATATATGTTAACTTTTATTCTGTTTTATAACTGCTACAGTGCATCATAAAAATGCTTGGAAATAACTTGTTCTATAAAATTCTGAAGCATGAATTGGGACAACTTTCTAAATAATGATAATACTACTAATAACAATTATTATAATTTATTGAGCACCTTCTATGTGCATCACTCTGTTATTGAGAATTAACATAATTATAAATCTTTCTTATAACAGTCCTGTGAGTAGTTTTGTATTATTGTTTATTATGAATGAAGGAAACAATGCCTATAGAATTTAATTGATTTGACTAAGACTGTCTTAAATAAGTTGTTCTTTCAGTGGAAAGAGGGCTCTTTTCATCTTCTCACTGGGGAGCAGAATGGGAGAAATAAGTTTAGCTAACCGTGGATTGATGTTTCATGCTGCTGAACCCCCTGAGTGTCCCATTTAAACCAGTTTATTTATTTAAAGCCACCCTTGAACCATGATTGCTGTAAGAAATTGAACTTAAAAATCACAGACCTGAAGCTAATGACTCTCAATTTCTGGCATCTATGACACTCATTTTTCCTCTCTTGGTTCCATTTCAGTTTGAGGAACTCTTAAAAGTCGTGAGGAGATCTGCTCTGCTTACTTACCTCCCAGTATAAATGAATGAATACAGTAATTCAGTTTAATCCACAAACATGGATAGAAGAGAAAGTGAATATGAAATAACGATCTTATGGATTTTATAGACACACCTGTGCTCTTGCTTCAATTCTCTGTAAAACATCTAAATATTTAGTATTTAGAACCTGGTTTACATAGCACCTCCTCTAAGAAGCCTTTCTGACCTCCCAAGGTGAAGTTGAATTAGTTTGTCCTCTTTTGTGCTCCCATTCCTCCAAACACTCTGTTCACCATAGCCCATACAGCACTGTTATAATCCCTGGCTTACTTGTCTGTTATCATCACTAGACTGTTGTTGAATGCAGGGACAGGCTCCTGGCTATATCCTCAAAGTTTTTATACTAGAAGGTTGCAGCCAGTAGCAACATAATAAATTCACAAAATATTATAAATAAACACATAGATGAACAAAAAATAAATGCAATTTGTTAAATTGACCAACAGATTAAAAGCAGGCAGATTCAACATGGTATAGAAAATCAGAACATTAGGGCCATCAAATATGTAAGAACAACTTTGCTGCAATGACCTCCTCCAGACTTTTACATCCAGGAAAATATTGAACGAAACTACTCTATTTTAGCATACATGTAAGTGAGTTATGGAATAATTTGGTACCGATGATTGCTGTTCACTTATAGGAAGACTGCACAGAAAAGCTTTGTTAGTGCCCTGAAAAGACATCTGCATGAAGAACTAAGCTCTTCTAATTTCACATAAACCATACGGTGATTTTGGTTCACGCAATATTCCATCCTCATGTTGTGTGTGTTTAATTCAAACACGAAGACCCCATGACAAACTGAGGAAAAACAATCAGTTTTTGACACCTTTCTCCTTGAAATTATAAATCATCCACGGTTCAATGGACACTCCAGTCACAGTTATACCTTGTCCTTCCTTCTCTCTAATCCCCCGAAAGGTTAAAGGCATCGCTCCCAATCTGAAAGTTTTTACTAGAACTTTTCAAATCTCTTCCAACTTCAGAATGACTAAGTATAGCTCAAGCACTTGAGGAAAGGCTAAAGAGGTAGTATCCCAAATTGCTGTTTAGCCTCACCTGGCAGGAGTTGATGAAGACTAGTAGTGAGAAAACAATGAAATATTTTTGAAACACTCTCATTCTATTCATCTAATAATTGAGCACAAATATCATAGTATCATAGCAACAATAATTTTACAAATCTGCTTTCCATTTGTGTTAGAATCCTGTACCCTCCTAGGTCATTTTAACAATTGTTTTTAAGAAGCGGGACAAAAATTGTTTTAAATGAAAAAAGTCAGGTTTCTTGACCCAGCAATCCCATTACTAGGTATATATCCAAAGGATTATAAATCATTCTACTAAAAGGACACATGCACACAA
Source organism: Cebus imitator (assembly GCF_001604975.1). Classification (NCBI taxonomy): domain Eukaryota; kingdom Metazoa; phylum Chordata; class Mammalia; order Primates; family Cebidae; genus Cebus; species Cebus imitator. The sequence continues at coordinate 16,865,806 of NW_016107342.1, read as the reverse complement.
ATGTTCATTGCAGCACGTTTACAATAGCAAAGACCTGGAACCAACCCAAATGTCCATCGATGATAGGCTGGACAGGGAAAATGTGGCATATATACACTACAGAATACTATGCAGCCATAAAAAATGAGTTCGTGTCCTTTGTAGGGACATGGATGAACCTGGAAACCATCATTCTCAGCAAACTGACGCAAGAACAGAAAATCAAACGCTGCATGTTCTCACTCATAGGTGGGTGTTGAACAATGAGAACACATGGACACAGGGAGGGGAGCATCACACACTGGGGTCTGTAGGGGGGAAATGGAGGAGGGACAGCGGAGGGTGGGGAGTTGGGGGGAGAGAGCATGGGGAGAAATGCCAGATATGAGTGATGGGGAGGAGGGCAGCACATCACACTGTCATGTGTGTACCTATGCAACAATCTTGCATGTTCTTCACATGTACCCCAAAACCTAGAATACAATTTTAAAAAAAAATTGAAGAAAGAAAAAAAAAGTCAGGTTTCAATGTGCTCTAATTGGCTATCATTAGCATGGCCCCCAATAGGTTTTCACTGCTAGCTATTGACAATCATATGTATTCGACTGCTTTTCAAAAAGTGCAATGATTTCTGTGTGGTTAAAGGCTCTGGAGATCCTCTAGTGACTGACAGAGAAGCCATAATAATGTAAACTCATGTGGTGGTTTCTACTATTGACAAATACCTTTGTCTGTGTTAGATATAGCGATGGGATTTCTTTAACTCTGGGTTTAAACACAGGCTTTCACAAAATACAGACTTTTTTAGGACCACTCTAGAAATGCATACAAGCAGTAGTAAAATTAATAAGCAAAAAGTTAAAGTACTTAAATTCGAAAGCCTTAGAAAAGCAAAAATGGAACTCTGTTTAACATTAGATGGAAACAACAAAAATAGAGATTTCAAACCTCTTTGGAGAAAGAAAATGATAAGAACACAAAACATGAATGCATCTCTGTTAATGAAAGAGTGAACTTGGGTGGAAAATAGGAAATAAAATGAATTGAGTGACATTTTGTGCTCTGATGTAAGCAATGTGATGCACTTATTAACAATTGAGCCAAGGTAATGAGAGGCCATCTGAAAGACTGGTTGAAAGCAGTGTAGGAACACAGCACAGCAACTCTACTAAACAGACTGCTAGAGAAGGTTAGAAAGGTAGTTAGTTTTGGTGTTGCGCCAGCGACATTTCCTAACTTGGTGTCCTTGTATGTTTGCAAAGGTTATTCAAATAATTTTACACTTTTTTCAGTTTTCAAATTCTGTTGCCCAAGTGAAGTATATTATTTGGCTGGGTTCTGGAGAATAGCATGCTCTTTAGTAAAAGGAATAATTGAGAATAATCAACAACAATAATAATAACTCAATACTGACTGAGAACATTCTTGTATGCGAAACCTCTAGGTACTGCAGGTTTATGCTCTCATTAACCTGCAAAACATCCCAATGACGAATGTACCACAGGGCTAGACAACCTTCTTGGGAATTAGGTCCTAAGGTAACCCTTTAACTATCTGCTAAATATTATTATGATAACTAGAAAAAACTCTAGAGACAAATGTGAGATGACTGAATAATTCCAGAGTCCCTGCATTTCTAGAGTTTACTTCTTTCTGTCTTAGTATTTAGCCTCAATAACCTTAATATATGTAATTTAAACTAATTACCTGGTAAAATCCCAGAGGAAGAATTAAAATACTTAGTGGAACCCCAGGGAAAGTTGTATTATAGAAGGAACACACCCATTAAATACATCACAAGATGCAACCTCTCCTGTATTTTACATTAGAGAAAATTTAAGCTAGAGAAGATAAGTACATTTTCCAAGGTCAAGAATGGATCAAGTGGTAGAACTGGGATTTAAGCCAGGTCCCATTTGTATCATCACTGTATAATTCACAATACTAGTGGACATAGCATTGTGTACACATGTCAAATAGATAGAAGCAATTTATTTTGTTAGCCAAGAGTCTGAAAACAGGATGTTTGTAAAGCAGATAGTTATTTAACATATTTAAGAAAAAACAGAAATACAGAAAAGATTATGAGTAAAAGTAAGGAAGGAATGTTGAAAAATTTATTAATTCTTTGGAAGGATAATTTTGTGGACTTAAATGAAAGCCCATGCTTTGATGAATAAATAAAAGTAGTAACTAATGTCTATGTGCCAAGTTTTTAAAATGCCAAATTTGTGATGTAATTGTGAAAAAGATGATTCAACGACTAATTTCAATAAAGCCTCAAGAAATTGGTATGTGAGACACTGAAGTGTAATTTTCCAACTGATCTTTTCTACTAGTCACACACACTCCCAGTGAAACCAAAGCATTTTTCTGCTCTAAATGAAAATTGGTTTTCAACTCTCTGAAAAATTGAGAGTGGAGTCAACAGCATAAGTCAGCAAGTCTTTGGGTAACTTGACCAAGTTGAATTGCAAATTTCCCAAGAACTGGGACAGGCTCACCTCCCTGTTAGGCCTTTTTCGCATGTGAACTTCATATGCAAGTCATTTTTGTTGATATAACCCACAGCTATTTCATTTCCAGAGAGTCCATAGGGTGAATTTTAGGATCCCAGTTGTTGTCTTTGCCTTGATTCATACTTAAGACCTGCAAGAAATTCTCTAGGAGTTGTTGTACCAGGCAGCTGGAAGTGATCTGTACATGTTTAGCATTTTTTTTGTTTTAGCTTTCTTTGTAATAAAATAAGTAATAAAATAAGTCTTAAACATGGACACATATATGTTTGATTTTAAAAGTTAATTAAAATTCATTTTTAATTTAGCCTTTTTGTTTTTTTTTTTTTTGAGACGGAGTTTCACTCTTGTTCCCCAGGCTGGAGTGCAATGGCGCGATCTCGGCTCACCACAACCTTCGCCTCCTGGGTTCAGGCAATTCTTTTGCCTCAACCTCCTGAGTAGCTGGGATTACAGCACGCACCACCATGCCCAGCTAATGTTTTGTATTTTTAGTAGAGACGGGGTTTCACCATGTTGACCAGGATGGTCTCGATCTCTTGACCTCGTGATCCACCCGCCTTGGCCTCCCAAAGTGCTGGGATTACAGGCTTGAGCCATTGCGCCCAGCTGATTTAGCCTTTTAAAAATTAATTCCTAATTATCATGGCTGTCAACATTTCTGTTTTTAAGGTTTTCATATGTAGTTAAAAAAAATAAATTCTGGCTGGGCATGGTGGCTCACGCCTGTAATCCCAGCACTTTGGGAGGCCAAGGCAGGCAGTCATAAGGTCAGGAGATGGAGACCATCCTGACCAACATGGTGAAATCCCATCTCTACTAAAAATACAGAAATTGGCTGGGCATGGTGGCACGTGCCTGCAATCCCACATACTCGGGATACTGGGGCAAGATAATTGCTTGAACCAAGGAGTCAGAGGTTGCAATGAGCCAAGATCGCACCGCTTTACTCCAGCCTGGTGACAGTGTGAGATCCCTTCTCAAAAAAAAAAAAAAAAAAAAAGAGTAAACTCTGTATCCATAAAAGCAAGAACATGCTTCCTTTCTGTTTTAAAGATCAAATGTTTCAGCTTGTCTCAAAGACCATCCATCTACTTGTCATGTGAACATTATGGTGATTGGCCAGGACTTTGCTCCTGACATTATGCACTATGTATCCCTCTCAGTCACTTGTATCAATCTCATCAACTTACAAACAAGTTCTATCACCCATCTTTGAAAAATCCTTTCTTGTCACCAAATTTCTCTACTAGTCCTGCCCTACTTCTCAGCCTTCAAGTCACAGAAGAATTGGAAAAGTTCTTGTCAATACTGTCTTCTTCTTTGCCTGTTCTTAGTAATTTACAATCTACTATTCTCTTTTTAATTTATTTTGAAGTAAATTTAAACTCAAAGAACATTGTTCATGTCCCTTGCAGGAACCTGGATGAATTGGAAACCATCATTCTCCATAAACTAACACGAGAACAGAAAACCAAACGCCACATGTTCTCTCTTATAAGTGGGAGTTGAGCAATGAGAACACATGGACACAGGGAGGGGAACATCACACACTGGAACTTGTCAGGGGGTGAGGGGCTAGGGGAGGGATAGCATTAGGAAAAATACCTAATGTAGGTGATGGGTTGGTGGGTGCAGCAAACCACCATGGCACATGTATACCCTATGTAACAAACCTGCACATTCTGCACATGTACACCAGAACTGGAAGTATAATTAAAAAATAAAATAAAATAAAAAAAGAACATTTGCAAGAACAACACAAAGAACTCCTGGATCTCCTTCACCTAGCTTCCCCAATTGTATATATTTCATCACATTTTCTCCATGTCTCGTTCCTTGTAAATACATACAACACATGATTATCATTCTTATTTTTCTGAATAACTATGGGCAACGTGACCCTTTCCTCCTTAAATCTATAGTGTTTATTTTCCAAAAACAAGGACAGTTTCCAACGTGACTTCCATGCAATCATCCCAAACAGGAAATCTACACTGATGCATCAAATAACCCAAACCTGAAATTCAGTCACATTTTTTCAATGACCTTGATTACATCTCTTCTCCCTTTCTGGTCAAAGATGCCATTGAAAATCAAGCTTTGCATTTGGTTCTGATGTTGCTTTAGCCTCCTTCAGTCTGGAAAAGTTCTGCAGCTTTTTCCTGCCTTTTATGTCCTTGATGGTTTTAAAGAGTAGAAATCTTTCATTCTGTAGGATGTCTCTCAGGCAGCATCCTGAGGTTTCCTCAGGACCGGAAGAATGGTGTATTCCTGGCAGGAGTACCACAGAACTGATGCTGTAACCTTCTCGGGGCATCAGAACACCCATAGGGTGATCCTTCCCACAAGAGGTGATATAAACGCCAGATTGGTGTCTGCCAGGTTTTTCACCCTAAAGTCGCTATTTTTTCCTTTGTATATGATAAGTATTTTGTGGGAAGATACACCACATCTAAAACAATGGTGGCATATGGTGGCTTAGTCATGTGTTAACGTGGCTAGGCTGAACTATGCTTCCCAGAATGTTTCAAGTTAGTTTGGACTACTAAGACCTTCTTGTTGGCACTTAAGAGGGTGGAAGTAAAGCAGCAGCCATTCCGTAACTCTCACGTTGTCACTCACCCACTGGCTTAGCTCATTGGTGTGCCAGAGTCACAGTGCAACTGCTCACCTTCTCCTGATTTCCTTTTCAGCTTCTCTGACCTCTGAGCCAGGTAGGAGGGTCCTGACTTCTGCAGGACGTCCATACCATCAAAGGCAGAAGCAACAAGAACTGACACTGGTTTCAGTCCATCTTCTGATCTGCAGCTTATGCTTATGGATTTCAGCTTGTTCTGTTTGCCACTCAATTTATGTCTATTTCCCTTTGCCTACTGCCTATATTTTGGACTTTAAAGCTCCAGCATCCCAGAGACAACAGCTTGCTTAAGCTGTTTAACTGACTTGCATAATTGCAGAAGGCTAAGTGCCTGTCAAAAAGCATATATATGTCTTATGTTTTTAAATATAAATATTTTCTGTATGTAATCTTTTCGTGGTTCTGTTTTCCTGCTTGGACCATGACTGATCTACTGCTTTCTATCAAGTCTACTCCCCGAAGTCTTAGCATCCATTCATACCTCCCATCTGAACCAATTATGATGGTGATGGTTGTCAAATGGTGAGTTTTCCACATTCATAACCCCTTCAAAATATACTGGTATTCTTTTGGAAGAAAGAAACATCACTTCTCCTTAATTTACTTGTCTCCTCATTCATTTATATAAAATAGACTTATGAATTGATATTTAATGGGTCATAAACCATTATTCATTATTAATTTTGGTGCTCAGGTGGTCTTTGAGTTGGCCAGCAGAAGTCCCCTCCAATCTGGTCCAATGTCTCTTTGGATATATCTCCTCATTTTTTAAATACTTCCTTCCTTTGTAACGCAAAACGATGTTTATCGATCTTTTTGTTAACTCCCTGATTTAGCCCCAGAATTGGCTATTTTTTCAAGGGACACTCTTCCTTTTAGTGGAGGATGGTATTTAGAAACCAAGCCAGGATTCTTAAACTTCCTGTTTTATCCCTATCTTTGATCTTCTCTTTTACGAACCATGTACTCGTTTTCAATTGCCACACAACAAATTACTATAAAATTGGCAATTCAAAACAATGCAAATTTATTATCTCTCAGTTTCCACAGATCAGGAGTCAGGGCACTGGTTGGCACTCAGGGTGTCACAGGCTGCCATCAAAGTGCCCACTGGGCTGCAATCTCAGCTGAGGCTTGGGTCCCTCCTCCAATCTCCTTCAGATTGTTGGTAGAATTTGGATCTTCGTGGCTGTAGGCCTAAGGTCCCTGCCAGCTGGGGTTACTCTCAGTACATAGAGGCCTTCCACGCTCAGGTCCAGGACACATGGCCCTGCTACAACATGGCCAGCAGAAAAATTTCTCTTCAGTGTGTTATGAGGAAGTATATTTATTATACAATAAATAAATATTTATTTATTTATTATACAATAAATATACTGTAGTCATGGGAATGAGTATCCCATCATAGTCACAGGTGCTGTTCACACTCAAGGGTAGGAGATTATACCAGGCATGCATACCCCCTCAGAGGCAGGAATCTTAGAGCCCACTGTAGAACTGAGTCTAGCACAAACCATCAGCAATTCCTGGGGGTTCTGCATATGATACATGCCCAAATCCAGACCCTTCTCTGCATGTCCACTGCTAGCTTTCCAGCCCACACTACTTCATCTCTCTTCTTTAATACAATAGTTTCCCTCTCTCCCTCCTTCCACTTTTGCCTCCCTATGCCATCATCTAAAACTAACTAGAATGATCTTTTAAAAACTTACCTAAGATGATGTGTTTAACCTTCTTATAATCTTCAACAATATCCTATTGAATTCAAAACCAAATCCACAATTTCCACAGCCTCTATATTTTCAGCCCCTATCTGCCTCTTATATCAACTTCCTTTTGCTCCCTGGGCAACAGCCACCATAGCTTACGCATTTTCCTATTTCTCAAATGAGCCAAAGTTGTTCCTTCCCTATACCTTTGTACATCCTCTGAAATACTTGGTCCTTGCACTGAACAGATTAAGTTGGCTATTTGAATCTCAATTCACATGCCACTTCTCCAGAAAAAGTCTTTCTGATAGTGTAAAGTAACAACATTCACTTAGTCACTCTGAATTACATGAGCCTATTTATTTTCTTCATAGTGTTTATCAGAAAGTATCTTCTTTATCTGTTTACTTCTATGTTATTTGCCTGCCCCAAGTAGAATGTTTGCTCCGTGAGGCCAGAGACCATGCCTATTTTATCCACTGGTGTATTGCCAATACCCAGTGCAGTACTGTTTCATGCTAAGCAGATGCTTAATAGATGGTGATAGTGAATGGGTCTCACGAGGTTTATGTACTACGCAGAAAAATTAAAATTAGGAAGATGTTACTTACAAGGACTCAAACTCTGAGGCCATTTTGTAAGTGGAAAATTATACACACATACATATGTTTACACACACATTCTCTAAATTATTTGTCTAAAAGTAGAATATTTAAAAATAATATTAAATTGTCTCACTTGATAATATTAAAATCCCCCTTGGACTCTAGAAGGAAGGCATCAATACAGAAAGGAATTTTGTCACCTCTTTTCCTGTTGGTGGCCTGACATTTTTACAATGAACATCGGGCAATCATTTCTTACATTGAATTAATGCTCTGCTTCAGAAATTTAGTTTATCACCATTAGCAACAATAATAAAAATCCTAGCCAGGTGATGGGTCACGTGCCTGTAATCCCAGCTACTCAGGAGGCTGAGGTGGAAGGATCACTTAAGCCCAGGAGGTCGAGGCTATAGTGAACCATAATTGCATCACTGTACTCCAGTCTGGCTGACACAGTAAGACCCCATCTCTACGGAAAAATACAAAATTAGCTGGGCATGGTGG
>NW_016107342.1:16851588-16857806 GCF_001604975.1 Cebus imitator | reverse complement strand
AAAAAAAAAAAAAAAAAAAAAAAAAAAAAAAAAAAAAAAAAAAAAAAAAAAAACAGTAATTGTTTTTTTAGTCTATATTCCAGGGACTCTATAGGTGGAAATCTCTTAACAGCTCTGAATTATTTTGCCACCAACCACAAACAAATCAACCCCTTCAGAAGGGATCTCTCTCTATCTTACTGGGAACATCTCAGTAGGGGGGATACAGTGGGCTTGGCTTCTAGCTCCAGTGTGAGGTTACAGTCACAAGGGCCCTGCACCAAGAGAAAGGCATGTGGTTAATTCACCTTGAATATAATCTTTGAGAGCTGTACCTGGGATGGCTTCTCATGATCCAAATAATTCTACTATCCCCCAGGTATTTCCTTGCAGTCCTTCAGAACCTGACTGAAAACAATATTCATGATGACATTTTCTGTGCCCCATTTGCCAACTTAAACTACTATATACAGCTTAAGAAATTTTAGAGCCTCTGGCTAAAAGACTAAAATGTAACGGGAATGCTTAGAAACCGTTTGTATGCTTGATTTGTTTTACAGTGTTTTTGGTCTTTAGTTTTGATTGGATTGTTTTACTGAAACATGAAGGGCATTTAGAAGGCAAGAAAGTGAATAGGATACATTTGCAACAATATGCCCTAAAGCAACATCTTAATGTCAGAAGTAAATTATAACAACTTACATTACTGATGATATACATTATAATTCAAAGCCAGAAGAAGTATATCAAGGTTGTTCTCACTATAATATAAAAAGGGTTTTCTTTGTATCTTTTGCAGCCAAAGACCTTTATTGATGAAAATGGTATCAACAAAAGGTAATAGAAGAAAATGCATATCTTCCGTAATGCATGAAACAGTTTTTTTCTGAAGCTTCCCAATGTCTTTGCATCAATTTCACTGAAAAATGTTTTTTATCTCATAGGCAGTTTGGAATGGGTTTCTTCCAATGTTATATTTGTTCCTCCCAAGATGTCAAGAGGAAGTATATCTAGAGTTTGACTTGATCCATTTCTGATGTGAGTATTCAATTGATAATAGCACAAGCAGTGATGACAGAGAATAATGCTTGCGACTATTACAACTATTAGAAAACTATGTTATCTAGATATATTTGTTTACACAGTCTTTAGCTCCTTAAATAAAAAAGAAAAAAAAATTACATATTCTTTCTGGTCATCTTTTTTGTTCATTTGAAGAAAGTAATGCTTGTGTTGACGTTTAAATTTTTAAATATCTAATTCAAAGTCTGAGTTAGCTTTCAAAGTATTAACAAAGTAGTTAGAAAATTTATAAAACTTTATTATTACTGTAAACATATAACATGTTGTGAGGCCACATGTGCAGACAAAAAACCCTGGAGACATTTCAGAATTATTGTTGGATGAAAACAGTACATCATATATTTTTTAGTTATAGAGTACAGCGAGTCTAACAATCATAACTTTGATAGGTATAAGAACCCAATGAGATATTCTACATGATTAAATATATTTGGTAATTGCTAAATCTCTGTTACTGAGGGTATTTATTTTTTATCCGTGTGTGCATGAGTGTATGTGCATGCATGTTCATGATGCAGCTGAGTGATGCCAGGGTGTCTGGCACACCTAAATTGCTGAGGGTTCATTTTAGCTAGGACAGATTCAAGCCTCCTCGTGCAGCCTTGGCTTCAACTAAACACTATGACTTGAAAGCTTAAGGAAAATCCATCACTGTCTTTTAATTTGGTTGTACTAGTCCAACTGTCTCATCACTTTGCCAACTCCTGCTGGCATTCCCAGGACCCAACACAGAGCCCTGGATTTCAGACCAGAAAGAAATCTGGAAATCATCTAGAACATTGGTGGCAGCTAAGGTGGTCTGTCTGTTTGTAAGGGACTATAAAATGATCTGGGCCAATGTGTCCAAGTGATTTATTAATTTACACATAGATATGAGATTTCAGGTTGTTGCAATGTTGTTCTTTACATTGAGTCACAATTGGGTTTGACGTGAACATGCAGTTTGAGTATTAGTACACAGCTGAGCAATCTTTTGCAATGACCAGGGGCCCAGGTCTTTCTGTCAAAAGGTTTGGACATCATTACTGCTTCTTTCTTAGAAGCTGTACTATCGGCAACTACAGTCATCACTGTGATAAAACTTGCCATACTTGATTGTGTAAGTATTTTGCTATTGCTTGAATATGTCCCCTAAATTACAAGTGTTGAAAACTCATCTCCAATGTGACATTATAAAAAGGTGGGGCCTCTAAGAGTTGATTGGATAATGAAGGCTCTGTCTCATGAATGGATAAGTGGGTTAGTGAATTAATAGGTTATCCTGGAAATGGAAGTGATGGATTTATAAGAAAAGGAAGCCTTGAACAAGCATGTAAGCATACTCGGCCCTCTCACCATGTGATGCTCTTGCTCCCTTGGGACTCTATAGAGAGACTGCACCAGAAAGAAGGCCCTCACCAGATACCAGTCCATGCCCTTGGATTTCCCAGCCTCCAGAATGTAAGAAATATAATTATTTTCTTTATTAATTGCCCAGTTTCAGGTATTATGTTATATGCAACACAAAATGACTATTATAAGAATGGTGTTAAATGAGCTCACAGAATTGAAATTGCTTTATTAGTTCTAGTATTCTAGATGGATATTTGTAATAATTATAATTATTTTAAACTGAAGTCATCAAGAAAAAAAGATAATAATGAAATTCCAGACTAGAATTTTTGGATATTTTAACATTTCTCATCTTGTAATTCCCTGTAATCAATAAAGGAAGTGAGATTGGTCTCTTTATCAGTATTTATGATGAAATTCTGAAAATCCATGTGGAAATACTGATTGTGTATTAAATAAGAAGAAATGCTATTATTTTTATGTGACACAATATTTCCTATTTGACCTGTTTTTCTCTGTTCATTAAAAGTTTATCTTACTGCCATTAAAATCTGCCACACCCAGACCAAAAGCATGAAAATAAAATTTTAAAATTATTTTACCTATAACACTAAATTTCTTCACAATCATTCAAAGAAACTAATCAGATTGGGTTTTATTCAGAATATTGTTATAAAAAATTAAATGGCAGTAAAGGAAATTTGCTTTTCTACAGTAACTAATACAGGATCTAATTACAGGATCTTATTACACTTTAGGTTAAAAAGTTTTCAGGTTGATTCTATAATTCAGCTTTTTTTTAGTCTTCCCCAAGAACGGAAAATAATGTGTTTTGTTTGCATAACACCTTATAAAGTGTGATGCAGTTTGATGTGTTATTTGAGCTCTGCATAATAACACTGGGAAGGTGGAGGACAGGCATAGAAGTGGATGTTTCAGCTACAAAAGCTCAAGAGATTTGCCCCAGGCTGCACTCTTTTCAAGCAAGTAACAGGGCTTCTACTTAAGCCAAGCACTTCTGACCTCAAAGTCTATGTTCTTCATCTCATAGCATGATCCATGTCTCTCACACATCATGTTCCTGCCATGGGACCTGTGATTTTCCTTGTTTGGAAGACTTTGTCTGGGAGTTGGGGTCTTATTACACTGTTTTGAATATAATGTAGGTCGCTTGTTCTCTCTGTAACTTCATTGACTCAAATGGTAAAATGTCCGGTGCCTCAGTGTCTTTAGAGATATCAGTAGCCGTTATTACTAAAAACGAGTGAAATAAAAGGATTTTCTGTTTCAAACACATAAAAAGCAAAGGACAGTCTTCTTGATGAAGAATTGTTGGCTACATTTAATCTAATCATAAAATAACTATACTTTGAATTTAATGAATAACAAATTTTTTAATTCTTCTGGTTTTTTTTTTATAAATGTTAAAATGCAGTGCATGACTATTTATTTTCTGCTAAGCTATTAAGGGGCTTGGAACTTCTGTTTTCTTTCTATGCTAATATAGACCAACATATTATAATTGATGTCCTTAGCCAGTCATCTGAAAAGGTCATATTTTCATAAATTCATCTCTAAGTCTTTGACTTCCTTTGCTAGAACCCCCATGCCTTCCTGCCTCCTCAAACCAAAAAACCAAACAAAACATAAAAACAAAAACAAAAAAACACAAAGCAAGCCAGTGAATGTTCAGGTATATTCCAGTATATGAAGTTTTGTGTTTTCCCTTCATATCTCTTGTCATTAAATTTTATACCAGTAATAATCAAGTATATTTGTATTCTGGAAACTGTTTCTGTGTATATGCAACAGATTCTGTTGAGAATGAACGAGAATTAAGTTTAGTAATAACGATCTTATAAAGTGCTTTATTTCCATCTATCTGGGCATAGCTGCGTCTGTTTTTGATGGATGGGGAGGTAGGCAAAAGTGAAGGTTTTTTAAAGGGATCTGATAGGGAATGTGAAGTTGATTCATTTTGCCAGGTTAGAGTCCACCCGTAGCTTTCATCAACTTTCTGGTAGACATCTCTATGTTCATAGTTCTCATTTTTTGTCCTAGTTTCTTTTTTTAAGACCAGTGTAAGTCCATTTAATCCTAAGCAAAGTACCAATATATTCTGAAAAATGGTTATGGATAATGAAATATGAAATTGTATAGGTTTGTACTAATTGGAGGGATGGGCACAGTTTCCTACTCATGTTTCAATGAGTTTTAAAGGAGCAGAGTCTGTTTTCATATGGCAATAAAGTCGTCGTGTCCAAGTGGTTGATTCTCTATTTTATTTTAAATACTCTTTCTAAGTCTTTCACATGAAGAAAGCTCATTTGATGGAAATACTTAAGTTATTTACATTTTTAATAAGTTGCTGATAAATTTTATTATCAAAATCAGACTCAGAAGCAATGCTACAATCATCAAGATTATGATCAATTTTTATTTAGAGTTACTATAAAGTATATTATTCTGAACATTTATCACTACGTTCCATGGCACAAAGTGTAATTAATTAATTGCTACATGTATTGTTTACAAAGAACTTCGTTATACATGTTTCAATTAATAGTCATAAGAAGCCAAGAAAACTTGTAGCACAAAGTTGAATGAACAGTGTGATGGGAATATCACCTGAATCCACATTAGCTGTGCTTAGCTGTCCTTATTTACATCTGTCAGCTACTGTGTTATTATATATCAGATATTGATCATAGTATGTTTATTTATATATTTATTCATTTTAAGTGAATATTCATTATGAAAACAAGATTTCCCTCTCCGAAATCTCTAGTTTGATCTAACACATGTAATGTGATTATGTGGATCTACTCAGGACATAGTGATATTCAAAACCAGTGAGATATGAGGAGCGAAATCATCAGGTGTATTCAAGGGGACCCTCTTTCACTATAGGAAGACCCTAATCTCCAGTGACTGGCTGTTGGAAAAATAAAACACAAAAGCTTTTGGAAAGCTGGTCAAGATTGGAAAAATATACCTGTAAGTTGTGTAAACTGTATTTGCCCAATTCTACCAAACCATTCTCCCTTAGAACCTACCAGGTACAGCATTCTTAAATTTGCAGTTGAGTGACAAAAAAAATCTTACAAGGCAAGTAAACGTTTTTTCCTCATGAACCTCTACTTTCAGTTGACTTAAAGTGAGCTCTTCTCATTCATTTTTGAATGAAGTGCAAAAGTATTTGCAGTCTTTATCTTTACTTTTAATTACTAATTCCTTATTGAGCCACAAGGGCCAGACACAAAAGTCAACCTTTGAAATACACATTCTTGTCTACTTTGGGGAAACCATGAGTACATATCAGTATATATAGCATCTGTGTACATGTCTTTAGTAAAAAGACCTAAAAATGTATTAAATTTTATGAAAGGAATGCATGACATAATATTCCAAAGGAATTGTATTCTTAGGCTTACATTAAGAGCGAGAAGTATCTTCGTTTTCCCCAGTCCGGCTCCCCAAAGACTGCCATTTTCCACCCTAGTTGTGTTTTCTGCTATTTATATGTTTCTGCTAAAATATAATTGTTAAACTGAAATTCCCTATTTTGTTAATTTTAGACTCTATTTTTGCAGCTTTATTTATTTATTTGAGACAGAATCTCTCTCCCTCTCTCTCTCTCTCTCTCTCTCTCTCTCTCTGTTGCACAAGAAGAAGTACAGAAGCACGACCTCGGCTCACTGCAACCTCTGCCTCCGGGTTCAAGTAATTCTCATGCCTCAGCCTCTAGAGTAACTGGGACTAGAGGCATGAGTTACCATGCCTGGCTAATTTGTTTTTATTTGGTTTTTTTTTTTTTTTTTTTT
>NW_016107342.1:16814275-16850639 GCF_001604975.1 Cebus imitator | reverse complement strand
ATATTATATTTTGAATTCCTACTTGGTAGCTAAGGCTTTAACTCTCTTGCACAGTTATCCTTGTCCATTGTTTTTTCTCCTTAACAAAGTTCAATTATATTTCACATTTTGGAGTTATATGAATATTCAGTATTTATATTATTTTTACAAAGCAGTATTGTTTATTGCTGAGCCGAATAGTGGGAAATATTAATTTTACTTTCTCATATAACTTTTTTAAATAAGTTGCCTCACTTTTCTACATGTTTTTATTCTTATATTGACCTATAATTACTTTTGACCATCCATCAGCCACTCAATATCATGTTGCAAATGGTAGAATGTTCAGGATAATCTGTTATTTCTATGTCGTTAATGAGTGTACCCTTCTTGGAGCTTTGACTCCCCTGTCCACAGTGAACACTTGCTCTCCTGGGCAGCTGCATAGCTGCATTCCCGTTGCTCTTGTTCAGGGAATTTCCTTCATTTCCCTCCTGCATCAGGACTCTATATCTTATGTCTTTCTCTTTGGTTTTACTTTAGTGAGACACATCTCCCGGCATATTCTTGAGATGGGCTATGGGAAAGGCGGTAAAAAGAAATACATACATATATATGTCTGTGTGCGTGTGTGTGTATGCTCGTATGCATATATGCACACACATATGTATATAGTACATATCTGAAAATTCTTTCATCCAGGGAAAGTGCTGATTGAAAATTATTTTTGCTCAGCATTGTAAGAGTATCATGTATTGTTTCCTAGTTTCCATTGTTAGTGAGATCATCGACACCACTTCACATTCTTTATTTTGTGTGACCAATTTTTTCCCATCTGGAGTATTTTTGGCATCTATTCCTTATTCTTCATGTTCTAAAATTTCGCAATGATTTACATTGCTAGGATCATCTTTCTGAGCATCCCTGTATTCAACAGAATTATGTTCTTTCTGTCTATAAAATTATCTGGTATTATTTCTTTGGCAATTGCTCTGCCCACTCCCCACCCTCAAACTCCCCTGGGGGGGAAAAAAAAAAAAAACTGTGTTATTTTTCTTTTTTCTCTCTTTTGGAACTTCTATTAGCAGTTTATTAGGTCATTAATGACCTTGTGAAATTACTGCTATTTCATCATTTGATCTACAAAAATGGTAGTTTCATACGACTCAACCTAATATATTGGATCATAAATATTTATATCATATATAAATATTTATATACTTATGGCTATATTTATGATCCAACCTAATATATTGGATCAAAAATACATATATGGCTCTACTTATGGATATGGATCTATGATCTAGGATACGGATATATGATCTATATCCATAAATAGAGCCATATATATATTTTTTTCTTCTCTGCATTGTCTGTTTTTGCTAAGGTTTCTCTTAGCATTTATTGACTTTCAGTTCTACGTTTGATCCCAGAGTCTCTCCTAAATGACTGATGCTCTTTGACTAAATGTCTACATTAAATAACGAAGCACCTACAAACTAAGTGTATACCCTGTATGCTCAGGAGTGACTTGTGAATCAGTGAGCTTCCATGTAGGGAGTTGGTATGTGAATGCAGCTATTTCACTGGTAAAATTATAAATTTTAGTGTAAGTTAACATTTTCTCTGACACTGTACAAAGAAGGATCTTTTAGTTTCTGCCCTCAATTTATAGGCCTGGCTGCTTGTCCTCTGAAAAAGAGGGTGAGATCTTGACATTTTGCATGCACATTTTCGCTCAAGTCCCCTGTTTTAAATCTAGCTCTATTCTTTGTTTTCCATTGTGTCCAGTGTTCCTAAATCCAAAGGCTGATTTGTTCAATGTACGCAAAGAGTCAACCCCTAGTCTCCCAGAAAAGGTGGACACTGGGCCATCTGGGAGTAGAACTAGGATCCTGAAGGCCCAACTGTCCCCTGAGTGGGCTTTCTCCCCGAGGTGAGCCATGTCTAGGTCTGTTGTAGCTGTTTACTAAACTCAAAAGAGTATCTTGGCAAGCATTTCTTCCTAGTATCCTAAACAAATCTCTGCATGATAACACGATAATAGAGATCTTCTGCTTTGTGGATTTCTTGCACACGAAGCTGTTTTCCCATAATTCCAATGTACCTGTGTGGGAGAAATGCAGAGACCCTGACAGTGGGGTGCTCCCTTGTATCTCTGTTTTGAAATTCGCTTGGGAATGATTTGCTAGTACCAATGGGAAAAAACAATCTTGAACCAAGTCTGAGTTGTCATTCTGGCAAATCTTCAAGACAGGTTGACCCTTCTTTGGTCTGATTCTTGATCACTCCATTTTCAGCTCCATACTTCAGTCACTCCATTTTGGAGTACTCGAAACAATTTCTGAGATCTTCTATCATTGTCATTTTCTGAGGGCCTGTGGTTGACTAATTATTGGTATCCATCTCTGCAGGTATGTGGAATTTAGGTTCTTCTCTTCACTTTCAGTCATTCTAAATTTTATTAGCATTTCTCCTTAATTAATTGTTTTCTCCACTTCTGGTCACTTTACTACTGCTAGAGATTTATAACTTTTTCTTTTCTTTAAATTTATTTTGGTAGGATTTGAAGTGGAGGCAAATATAAATGCATGTATTCTCTGCCATGTTTATCTAGTGGTCTTAGATCTTACATTTTAAAAATGTTTTTAATTGAAGTGTTATATACATACAATTAAATTCACCCATCCTAAGTGCACATTTTAATAACATCTTAAGACCTTTGATGTTTCAAATATTTTACTCAGTAGTCAAATGCAGACCTGTCATAATTACATATGTCTTTTTCTACCTTAACCTCACACAGATAAATATTCTTATTGGTGAGAGTGGCAGAGGAGCTACATGCCCTTAAAACTCAGGAGGAATCAATTGTAGATATTTTGGGAGGCACAAATCTGAATGAAAATAAGTGGGAGACCAATGTACTTGACAATATTGTTAAGTACGTTGGCAAATATCAGAGCTGTTTTTTGTGGATAACCAACCACGGCAAGAAACAGAATAATATACGATAACATACTACTCAATAACTTTTAATTGGCTCCTATTATTTTTCAAAAAGTAAGAAACGAGGAAAATAAATCTATTAGTTTTCCTGAAGCAAGAGAAGAAGAAAATGAGAAAATTGAGATTTGACCAAGTGATTTCTGCCCAAAGTGGTACAAAGGACTGTGTAAAAACATCAGGGGGGCTAAATATTTGTGGCAGATGTTCTTTTAATGGCTGCTGATAAAGCATGACAATCACTTTGAGAGCATCTGATACATTTCTCACAAGTAGCCCACTGTTCTCTTTGTAAATATTGGGGGAGGAAAGTATACAACATATCTTTCCAAGTATCTAAACGTGTGTTTTAATATTCTTAATTTCGAGGCATACGGAAATACAAATACCTTGTATTTATCTTCAGAGACCAAGTCTTTATCTCCTAGTTGGAACTACAAACTCAAATTCCTAAAGAAGCCAGGCTGGTGTATAAACATGGATGTAAGAAAATAGAAAGTGTTGAACTATAGAATGGCATAGCATCCTAAAGGCACTCAAATTTAAAATATGTTTAAGATATACAAATAAAAGCAAAAATAAATAAAAATAAATAAGTTTAAAAAGAGAAAATTATATAAAGTAAATCCAAGTTTTAGGGCCTTGTAGACTACAGGTCACGAGTTTAACCGCTAGTTTAGGAAATGGGCGAGTTGTCAGATGCTCTCAGCTCCAAGGAGCAGCAAATTATGTCCTCCACTTAGTTCTCACCTAAACATTTACTGAACTTTCTTATTTAGGCTGGGTGCAGTGGCTTGTACCTGTAATTCCAGCACTTTGGGAGGCTGATGTGGGAGAATTGCTTGAGCCCAGAAATTTGAGACTAGCCTAGGCAACATAATGAAAAAAACAAAAAAAAAAAAAAAAAATCACAAAAAAGTATCCAAGCATAGTGGCACATGCCTGTAATCACAACTGCTCAGGAGGCTGAGGCAGGAGGGTCACTTGCTCCCAGGAGTTCAAGGCTCCAGCGAGCTAGGATTTTAGCTATGTGCTCTAGCCAAGGCGACAGATCGAGGCTCTGCCTCTCAAAAACAAAACAAACAAGCAAAACCTTCCCATTCAGTCCTAGTCCTGCTTTGATTCCTTGCTCAGAATATGTTTTTTCCCTTTCCTGCTTCTCTAGTGTTCACTCCTATTTCCTCCTTCTCTCTTCTTCCCCTTTACCTTGCCCCTCTTCAACTGAACAGAGTGTGAATGGAATGAAGAGTTTTATGCATACCTATTCCTACAAGGGTTGCATCGAGTTGAATACCCCTAATGGCCTCATCTCCCTGGCTAGAAACCTGTGGAGGGTTCTGCTTATCTGTAGCCCAAAGCCCATACTGCTCAGCCCGCAGCTCAAGCCATTCCGCTGAACCCAGCTTGCTCTGCCAGGCTTTCCTCCTAGGACAGCAGTTATTCCAATGTCCCAGACCCACAAGGCCACCCACAGCCAGCCAGCACACCATGCAGACTGCTTACTCTTCACCAGCCATCGTGTTCCTTCACTTTGCCTGGAATGTGTCTTGAGTATTGTAGCTACCTAATAAGTATGAGGTGAATTTCAATTATGTTATCAATTTGAAAGCAAATGAGTTGAATTATTATTATTTCTCAATTTACTATCTTAAAGCCAGTTAAATTAAATCACATTTTGCTTATGGTTCATTTTTTTTTCTCCTTAACAATATCAAAATAAAGACTTTAAGTATGAAAGGCAGCCTTGTCTGCATTTCCATGTCCTGTTGCTTTATCAGTCTCATTAGACAGATGGCACTAGGTGTTTGAGTCTGGCATGCGGTTGATGGGCATTGATAAGGAACGAGAAGTGAGATAGACTTCCAACTTCAGATATTGTTGACTAGTAGACCATCGTTCACTTTCACTGCTAAGAGCATTTGCTGCCAATGTTTTAATCCTTCTGGGCTCTTCCCCATTACATGAATTTGCTAAATAAATTTTTATTTTTTCATTCACATAGTATGCCCTTTCTTTGCCCAGGTCTCTGAGTAGGATCTTGCAAAAACAGTAAACAGTCATTTCTTAGCCATTTACAAAGGGCTTTTCTTTTGCCCAAGAAGTCCACAATTTAGACACTAATGAAATATGAAATATGTCACACTATACTTCGAAAATGACTTGAGTCAATGTCAAATGTGGCAAATGAGTGTTCAGGGAATTTCAAGGTTCTTATCCAAATTTTATGTCTACTTTATAGAATCTCTTCCTGCACTTATATGTCCTGATGTTTTTATAGACATTAATATCAAAAGAACAATTTAGATTGTTTAAAAAATATGAAGTCTGATTTATCTTTGAGACATACTTCACAACACAAACCAATTTTGCTATAGTAATACCATGTCAATATTTTCTGACAGAAGACAAATGTTGTTATTATTTCACCATTTCTTACCTTTGTAAAAGTTTAGAATTTTACAAAATGACTCTTCTTTACATGTCAAAATAGTAAGCTGATGAAAATAAAAAAAGCTGCAACTTTTATATCTGGTGGCAATGATGGATAATCTAAGTGTGTTGGCTTGTAAATGGGGCACAAACCATATTGACATTTTTTAAAAATAAATACAATTTTAATGGAGAAATGTATCTTTCCACCAAAATCACAGATAATATTGTTTTTAAAAAAAGCTTACTTTGACTTGTTTCACTTCTAATTTGATTGGATATTCTCCACGACAGAAGATTGAAATTAGGACTATCTTAAAGGCATCAGTCTCTATCCAGTAGTAGTAGTTCACTGTCTGTAATACAAAATAAATAGCAAGGGAATTAGTGCTCAGAAAACTTGTGAAAGAGATAAGACTATGCTTCAGGCTGTCTACCTTTCCTTTTCCAAGCTCTTTTCTACACCTCCTTTCCTATTAACTACCCCCTAACACTCATACAGAGTTACTCAGTGTTCTTATACTGTTTTAGCCCTTTCATAGAGGAAATCTGATACATTCATTGAGGACAGGTACTTTAAAACTTTATGTGCTACAATGATCTGGAGATTAGAACTTAATAAAAGGGCCTAAGAGGAAGGACAATGAAGACAATGCATAACTCAGTAATTGTAGAATTCCAACATACAATCTGAGGAGAATCTTCCCAGCACTTTATTCTCATAATATAAATGACAGGTCTTTCGTGGAGGCGGTGTTTGTGAACTTTATCAGGGAACAATAGAATTGGGTTTATATTTTATGTGTGATCTGGAGCTTGGGATCAGAAAATGTGGTCCAGCTTTGGTGTTCTGAGTCTTTTCATCAGAGTGCTCACAGTATTTATTCCCCTTTTCCAGAAGGATATTATGCCTAGGTCATGAGTTTGGAGCTCTCAGGAATGGGATTAGTGTCCTTGTGAAAGAGACCCCATAGAGCTAGTTAGCCTCTTCTACCATGTGAGGACACAGCAGGAAGGCACCATCTATGAACCAGAAATCAGGCCCTCTCTAGACATCAAATCTTGGACTTCCCAACTCCAGAACTGAAAGAATAAATTTCTGTTGTTTATAATGCCAAGTCTATGCTATTTTGTTACAACAGCTTAAAGTAATTTAACCATCTACTACTCCAAATGCTTAACTTCTTTTGTTTGATTGTTTTCACATTTCTTTTCCAACTAAAATACCTAGAAGAAAGCCTAAAATATTTCTAATATTCAATAGATGTTTATTGAATCATGATCTCGAATTTTTTTCCACCTTATTAACCTACACTGTCCTTGTTTTCTCTCTCACCTGTCTTTTAGTTCTGACAGGAATCCTCAGATTCCTCTATGGTAAATAAAGACAGTCAGAATTAAAGGCTTTATCCCTCCCCAAGATTATGATTTTGTTATTTACTTGACAAATAACACTGTTAAAACTCAGACAAATTAAATTTAGCAGAGTTCAATTGAGCGAGAAAAAGCAACGAAAAAATGATTCATGAATTAGCCTCCAGAATCACAGTAGAATCAGAGAGACTCCAAGGATGCCTCATGGTCAAAACACATTTATAGGCAAAAAGTGGAAAACGGCATACAGAAGTTGGAAGTGAGGTACAGAAACAGTGGGATTGGTTACAGGTTGGTGTTTGCCTTATCTGAACACAGTTTGAACATTCAGCGGTGTTATGAGTGATTGAAGTATGACTTCTGGGATTCACCAAGACTCAGCGATTGTTACAGATGCATATTCCTAAGTTTTTGATCTTGTCTACCTATTAGGTTACTGTTGGTCCACAAGGACTCAAATATAGAAGTACGGAGTCTTTCTCAGGCTATATTTAGTTTGCTTTAACAACACTCTGCATGGGGTTAAAAATTATTTTGAGGATCCTTGAATGGAAGGTAATGAAAGAGTAGATATGAATATACAACCTCTGCGTTAGGCCAAGTTTCCAGAAGCAGATGCTTAAACAAGGATTTGTATTCAAATGATTTATTAGAAGAATGCTGCCGGGAGAAACAGGTAAGGGAGTGGGAGACATTGGATCGGGAGAAGTGCTGGCCTAGCCTCAGCCTGATCTCATGAGGACTCTAGAGATTAAAGACTACAGAGGGCTTCCCCTTCCTCCTTCCCACCAGGGCAAGGAATCAGATTTTAGTACCCTGTCTTCTGTTAGTCATTAGCTACAGACCTCTCAGGTGCTACGTAAATTCTAAGATGCTTCAAGGAAAGTGGTACCTAAGAGTCCAAGTCCAAGTCCTCTGAAGAATGTTGCTGGAGTAAGCTGTAACAGCGAACACATAGACGCTGCTGTATGGACCCACAAAACCAGCAAGAGGGATCCAGAGGAGCTGGCCAAAGCATTAATACCTCTTAATGCCAAAAGCTATACCGAACAAAAGACTCACTTGTCACCTTCTGGTCCAGTGAAGAGAGATACACAGCCATACAGCATTCTTCAGGATTTCACCTGACCCTTTTGTTCCTGTGTGGAGTTCTGCTGTGACTCACACTTACCAAATGCTTTCACTTTGAGCTCTGCCTCTACAGTCTGTCTTATTGTTAGATCACTACCATTATAGGGAAGAACAGTCCATTGATTGCTCTACACTTTTCTTAGCTTAGGCTAGGGACATTTTTAATGTTTCTAAAATAAGTCCCAGGTGGTTGGTGTGAAAATTAAAATGACCCATTAACAACTGTAATGTGCTATAAGATTTGGATTCCTACTAATTACTGTAATCTATCTCCCAGCTTCAATGAATACATAAATGAGAAAAATTATTACTTTTATGTTACTGAAACTGTGACTATTCTCTAACATCTAATATGCAGTTTGAGGCGGATTTCTAAAAATGACATAGTAAGGATGCCAATCTTAGCATAAGCATACTAACATCTGTCCTACTTGTCTTTAATTCTTTTGACATTCTTATTACTATTTATAAAAAAAGTAATATTTTTCTTCAGAAACGAAACTTCGTTTAGTTTTATCTTTCGTTTAGAAGCAGCAATGGTTATATAATTATCACCTCTTTATACATAATAATATGCATCTATTATATATAATACATACACATAGATAAATAGATATGCCTAGAGGTCAGTTTTGCAGCAAATAATCAAAACACAAACATGCTTTACTAAGAAAAATTGTTTTAAATGTCATGCTCTACAATGAAAAAGTCACAAAGCTCATATGCCTTTATTATTCTATTGTCTTTGTATTATAAAATCAAAATCACTTAATTCAATAATCTTAATTATCTTTTTATTAGAAAACTAATATTATTTGCCAAATCCAGAGAGATTGTTAACAAATACAGGATGAGGAGGAGCTTCCAGACACTGACATAGTTAACAGACAATAGGTAGGCAACAGAAACACTAACTGAACAGCCTGACAGACATGTGGTCTTGTACATGCAAATATTTTTTAAATGCTCATAATAAAATAAATATAACATTAGATTCATGGTACTGTTTATTAAAATATAATTTTAATAGATTTCTATCAAAATAGTTAAATATTTTGAGTCTTTACTTTGATAAATATGTTATTTTGCAAATTTCGCTCACGTAAAGTATTTTATTCCTGAAAATCGTGGAAAAATTAAATACTGTCATCCATCTTGAAGCAGCATGAGGTTATGTTTGCATTAATATGCACACATACCTCAAATAACTAGGATTTTTTAATACATAGAGGAATTTTCAACCAACAGGGTAAAGATATAACATGCATGAAAAAGTTTTCGGTTTTGCTAAGCTCCAAATTACTGAATTCAAACAGAAAGTGAAGGGAGCAAGGTAACCACTAGAGTGAACCCCGCAGGTAAAAGCATTCACTTTGTATATTTCAAAGTGGACATGTTACCAAAGTGGACATTTACATAACATGCTTCAGAATATTTCAAAACATGGGTTGTGTGATGAGACAGTAACTTAGGATTATCTCAGGCCAGATGCTCTCCTGAGTATGTTTATTAAAGTAGTTAATTCAAATGAAAACACCTGAGGAGGACCTTCACCCTCCTCATATACTGCGCAGTATTTACCTTTAATATTGATGAAATACACACCTCAGGGAGAGAGGAAAGTAGGTTATAAACCTGCTGCAGATTCCCTAGTGAAGAAATTTCTCTAAGTACTCCTAGTTAGACTCTTACCTTGATTCAAATTCATGATGGCATGGTTTCTGAGTTAGTGTGATTCTGCTAGACTATGAGTTCCAAAAGAACAAGACCTTGACTTCGTGTTCATTGAATTTATCTAACATTTAAATAAAGGCTGGGAGATACCCATCTTATTATAACACTGGATGAATGACCAAATTATCTAACGTCACCCTGAACACATCCCTTTCCATGAAATAAGGAAATAGTACTGAATTCAACTCTTAGACAATGGGCCCAAGAATAAACAGGAATGATGATCCATGAAGCTGAAAAATACAGAAAAGCTGGGAGCAGAGGATGTTTATGCTGCAGTATGAAGACTACAAGGACCACTACATACAAAAGAATCTTGATACTCAGACTTGATGGTACCTACTTTATTGGTACCTACTTGATGGTACCTACTTTATCAGTATCTAATTTATTACACATCAGAAAGAGGCTAGTCTATCTGATGTGTAATAAATTAGATACTGAAAATGTAAATTTACCACTCAATTTGAATTTATTGTGGTAGCATACTTAATCCCTGAAAAGTTCCATAGAACACAAATAAGCAACTGCAAAGAAATATTAGAACTTCGATAAGTGGGCAACATTAGAAGACTGATCAGCTCATCTCTAACATTCCTATGACAACTTGGGATTTGAATTTTCATGAAAAGTTCTAATGTGCTGGAAAGAACATCATAGAAATACCCTGACTTCTTTTTAGAAACAGCTTTCAATCTCCTCTTCATAACCAGGACAGATAACACTCATTGCTAGGGCACATTGTAAAAGGTGTGTCTGTGCTTATTCAAAGCATAATGCCATATATAACTGTGTATAATTCTCTAACACTCAGAATCCACATTAAAATTTTAAAAATATAAATGTGACCTTATTTTATGGAAAAGATTTACTCTATCTTGTTTTTCTTATAATAATAAAGTACAAGGAATTCTGTTTTCTACCATGATGGAATAAATATATGTTACTAGAGTCACTCTGTTATTGTGAGTTGCCATACGGTTGAACAAAATACATAGGGCAACTGTTCATAGGTATTTATTAAGTAACAAGCAGAGTAGGACTGTGATTCTTGAGAGAAAGCAAACATATAAGGTTTGCCCCACATTCATTCATGCTTTCTGCCACAATCGAGAAGTCAGAAGCCAAGCAGAGCAGTGGAGTAACTGAATTGAGGGTGCAGAGATGAGAGATCTATGCTAAGGGATCTGGAATTTGTTGGGCATTTCACCACAGAAGAGGAAGCTTGGGAAGATGAGGGGCAGGAGTTGTGTGGACATTCAGTGCCATTCTCAATGAAGGGCTGACAAGTGCATGCACAAAGTAAGACTCTAGGATTGCAACACCTGCTTTTCTGTGCTCTCCATTTGCTTGGTAAATCTTCCTCCATTCCTTTATTTTGAGCCTATGTGTGTCTTGTGTCTTTGCATGTGAGATAGGTTTCCTGAATACACAAATTGGATCTAACTAAACTTAAGAGTTTCTGCACAGCAAAAGAAACTATCAATAGAGTGAACCAGCATCCAACAGAATGGGAGAAAACTTTTGTAATTTACCCTTCTGACAAAGGGCTAATATCCAGAATCTACAGAGAACTTAAACAAATTTACAAGAAAACAAACAAACAAACAACTCCATCAAAAAGTGGGCAAAGGATATGAACAGACACTTTTCAAAAGAAGACATTTATGAGGCCAACAAACATATGAAAAAAAGCTCATCATCACTAGTCGTTAGAAAAATGCATATCAAAACCACATTGAGATACCACCTCATGCCAGTTAGAAGGCGATCAATAGGGAATCAGGAGACAACAGATGCTGAAGAGGATGTGGAGAAAAAGGAATACATTTACACTGTTGGTGGGAGTGTAAATTAATTCAACAATTGTGGAAGACAGTGTGGCAATTCCTCAAGGATCTAAAAATAGAAATACCATTTGACCCACCAATCCCATTACTAGGTATATATACCCAAAGGATTATAAATCATTCTATTATAAAGACACATGTACACATATGTTTATTGTGGCACTAGTCATAATAGCATAGACTTGGAACCAACCCAAATGTCCATCAATGATAGACTGGATAAAGAAATTGTGGCACATATACACCACAGAATACTATGCATCCATAAAAAAAGGATTAGTTCATGTCCTTTGCAGGGACATGGATGAAACTGGAAACGATCATTCTCAGCAAACGGACACAGGAACAGAGAACTAAACACTGCATGTTCTCACCCATAAGTGGGCGTTGAACAGTGAGAACACACAGACACAGGGAGGGAAACATCACACACTGGGGCCTGAGGGGAGGGGGCTAGAGGAGGAATAGCAGGGGTTGGGGGGATTGGGGAGGGATAGCATTAGAAGAAATACCTAATGTGGATGTGGGGCAATGGATGAAGTAAACCACCACCCTCGCATGTGTATGCCTACATAACAAACCTGCATGATCTGCACATGTACCCCAGAACTTGAAGTATAATTAGAAAAAAGAAAAAAGACTCTACAAGGCTAAGCACCATAGGACTAAGGGCAAAACTGAAACAGCCCCAGTCTACCAACAGATAGAAATACAGTTCTACAGAAAAAAAAAAAAAAAAAGCATAGGAAAAGATAAAACATGCATAATACACAGGGCCATACGAGCTTATAACAATGATAGAAATTCCTTATGTTTATTTCTTACAACAACACTACAAAATAAGTCATTATTCTTGCCACATAATGGCTGAAGAACTTAAGGCAATGGGAGTATTAACAACTTACTGAAGGTTACAGAGCTAGGGGATGGCTGTGCCAGTGTTTTCATTTAGCCCTTTTATCTCTAGATTCTATTGCTTTAACCACAATGATACCATTGCATATCTACCTGGTCTGGAGATTCAGGAAGATGTTCCTGAAAAATAAACCTATTTAAGCTGAGATGTGAAGGATGGGTAACAATTACGTACAAGGAAGAGAAGAGAGTATGTGTGCAAATCCCCCTGGCATGGCTTGAGCATGAAGTAGTTGATGGATGAGAAAGCTGTGTATATCTGTTAATTTGATGAGAATTAGAGAAGATCCTAAAGATGATTTGACCAGTCAGAAAAAAAATAGACTTTAAAATTTCATTAGTTTGTATCATTCTAAATATTTTTAAAAGATCTTCTATATTAATAGTTAAACCCACATTTTCCACAAGCAGCTGAATCTTGTTGGTGTTCCGTCCTCAGGGAGGATGAAGAATGGGCCATCTTTCACTATTTGAGGACTCTTTCAAACTTAGATACCAGCACTTTTCACTGATTATTAGTCACTGTGATTGCAGTATCAATGAAATCTTTTGCCCAATTCTTTTTTCTAATCCAGTTGAGGAAAGTTCTTTTCCCAACAACTGTAGCTCCTTGTTCCACAAAGACTCTTTAGGAAACATGAAGCAGTTAATTACCCCTGCCAAACAGCAGGAAGGTAATACTTTTTTTTCAAATATCAAATCAGTCCAATTTCATTTAGACTTAAATGATTTTTCTGGCCCCTCTTCATGTAGACACCTCCGCAGTCAATTAGCATTGTCACTTTTAATCTTCTGTAGTCAGATCCTGGTCATTTCCCATTAGAGTTCTATTAAATAGATTCTTATGGCCTGGCTGAACCGGCTGCAGTGTAGTATCTGCGGAAAGCATGCCAGCCATCATTATGCAGCTGGCATTTACTAAAGGTTAGATATTACTGAGAAACTTAATCAGGAATTATGCTACATTGACTGAAAATTCACTCCTGGCTTTCCTTGACACCAAACTCAAATGCTCCTGGTATACTCAGGCTATGCCTGGATGGAAAGGCACCTTGAATTATGCATCTGAACTCAAACCATTTTAAACTCCATGGCCTTTGAGTCAAGATCCAAAGATCATGTAACTGTCAGGGCCAGAAGAGCCTGCATCTAGCTGCAATGCCAGGTGCACTCTAACTAAAAAGCAGAGAGCGAATAATGTCCTCAGGAAAGGAGAGCCCTATCTTACTGTGGCTTAGTTGGGTCTTGCAAATAAATGTAACAACAATACAACCACAGAAAACAAAAGAACAGATAAAACATATAGAAAATTTACATTTTCTAAGTGGAAATATAGGGTAAATTAAGAGCAACTCAAAACATATGGCAGCCATGAAAAAGCATCCTCTAACAGAATGGCTTCCAAATACCCAGTGCTAACTGCTGGTGTGATCTTCAGAAAATCACCTGACTCCACTAGGCCTCTTGCTCTGGAAGTCCCTGGTTCAACATAAATAGGGTACTGAGAACTGACTGTAGCTGATTAGCACATCTTCTCTTAGTAGCAGAATAGGGACCTGGAAAATGAAACAGAATAAAAGAAGACAGAGGAGGCCAGCACAGATGGTCCAACACTCGATAGCTGACAGGTGCTCACTGTGAGTGGATGAGGGCAAACAGGTCTTACTAAGTCCTAGAAACAGAGAGGCAGGGAAAGAAGCACTGAAAGACAGCTATGTCTGCTACAAGTTTTTGTTGGCAGCCCGTCCTAGGGGATAGAAACCCTCAAACAGACAGCAGTACAAGCTATCTCATGGACTGTTTTCTCCTTTCTTCATCCATTGTTAAGGCCAATTCAATAACTTTCTAAAGCACTTATTAAATAAGATCTCTGCCCTTTAAGGGCTTACTCTTAATAATAAATAAATAAATAAATAAATAAATAAATAAACAAACAAACCTGACTTTGGACAGATGATCCCAGAGAAAATGATTAAACTCACATCATTAACTTTCTTTTAGGCCAAAGTTTTTGGTCTCAGCGTGGACACTATTCTAAACTGGATTCCCTCAACTTCCCTCTTAACAAAGCTCCATCAATTTCCTTCTCAGCTGCCTCAAAGAGATTTTCCAGACATAAATTATAGCAAATGAGACTTGTTGGTAGATAGAAAGATTTGAAATGTTACTGAATATTTCTAAAGAAATGGAGTGGTTTGGGTTTAGCATATCAGCAACTCACGAAAGACCATAAAAATGGTCCCTGGGAGAGGTTCTGCTGGAACTATTTTAATAAGGGACTTAGGATAATTTGTAATTAGCCTAGTAGTCAACGTTTGCTAAAGGGCTTGAGAACTATTTTCTTAAACATTTTTGAGCACAATTTCTGAAAATAGCTCTATCCTATGATCTTTCCATCAACTTCGTTGTTTTTCATGCAGCCCACATAAATCAGTTGTGATCACTTTAATGTACTAAGGCAGGTTGAAGAGGTGAAAAACCAGTGTTTTTGGAATTGTCAGAGAAGGTTTCCTAGAGGACATCAAAGTTGGGTGTTAAAGGGTAGAGAAGAGTCAAATCAAATGAAAAAAGAGAAAAATTATTACCAGGAGGCGGGACCCACTTTAATGACATTGGCCAGAGGTGTGCTGTTCTGCCTGCTTTTCACAAAGTCCAATGCAGAGACAATAAAAGATCTTTGGT
Organism: Cebus imitator; assembly: GCF_001604975.1. Lineage (NCBI taxonomy): Eukaryota > Metazoa > Chordata > Mammalia > Primates > Cebidae > Cebus > Cebus imitator. The sequence goes on along the minus strand of NW_016107342.1, from coordinate 16,835,538 downwards.
ACAACAATTTTCCCTATTTATAATGAAAATATCTGCCTTGAGTACCAGGGTTATAAAGTCTATTCTTACACAATATTCAACAGAAAAATCTAAATAAATAAAAACAAGTGGCATTGTTTTAGCTACAATATCAATATCCCAATATGCATATTTTGCATACTTGCAACTTTCTTATGTTTTATCCTTGTGTTGTCTTGGGTCCATCGAGAAGCAGATGCCAAAATGGAATAAGACGTGCAAGAAGTTTATTAGGGCAAATGCCTGAGAGAGAAGATAAAAGGAGCTAAGAAAGGGAGGGAGAGCTGTCAGGCTGTGATACAAACTTGATTCTGAGTGAAGGGGAGAGAGAAGGGAAAGAAGGTTGGGTGGAAGTTTCACAGACTGCCTGCAATTCTAAAGAAAGATTGTCAAGGCCATCAAAGATTCCTCAAGGTTAGGTCAGCCTTCAGAGAAATCCTGTATCTCCCTGGCATGGGTCTGATTTAGTATCCATTCTGCCCAATCGTTGTCTGGGAGCAGCACACAGAAAACATGGCCTCTGTGCAAACACAGCATCAGGCTTCAGGGAACGGCAGCTGAGGCCGTTGTTCAATCATGCTCCCTGCAGTTAAAAACCTAAGAGGCACCTTCTCATGTTCACCAAATCCTGAAATTAGACTTTGGACCATACCACAAATCCTGGATCACATGTAACTTACCCTGAATTCTAATAATTTTGACTCAAAGGGTACATAACACTGGTAAGGTGTTTCGTATACTCATAACATCACAAAGAAAATATTGCCATGCTTATTTCATAGAGGAACAAACCTTGTTGACATGCCTCATAGGATAAGAACAGAGAACGTCAACACAGGTCTTTTGGCTCCACACCCTACCTGCTTTTCATGGCACATTAACATGAGCAGTATACCACACATTTTCCGGGATAATGAGTACTGTTAATAGTGCATGATTAAAGTAACAATATAAATTATCCAAAAAATTGAGATTTTTATGAAAGAGAAAGGAGCACTATTAATAATTCTATCAGGGCAACAAGGCTTTCTTCACTGACATTTTTCTCACTTTAGTCTATAATCCCACAACTTCCTTTGTGGACACGTATTTAATATCAATCCTATCCAAACTGCACACAGGCTTAGGTCATTCCTTACCAGAAGAATTGTCTTGAGGCTCAGGGAAGAACTGTCTACAACTCCCTTTTCACTCTTGCTTCTTTTCCCAGGTAACAATTCAGATACTCTGGGCCAATCCTCCAGGCCCATCAGAGCACCCGGAATCTCTGACTCTGTACTTAGAAGATTTGTTTTAGATCATAATTACAGATTAAATTTTACATTTATTTAGCATCTTTCCCATTAACCGTACATTTCATTTGCAAATAGATATTTGCCTACAATATCTTATTTATTTAATTGATTGCCTGTCTCAGTTTTCAGAGTAATTGTTTATCTCAAGTGGCATAACCGCATGCTCTGTTCCTATGCTCTACTCTGGAAGACAGTGCTGGCTGCTTGGAATAATTCAATGTCTCATTAAAGTAAAGAGACTGAAACTTAGCTCCAAAAGCGCTCAGCCAAGGTACATGTTCTTGACAGCTTTGCAGGTTTCACTTTTCCGGATGAACTTGCACACAGGAAGAATGCTTGCTCAAGTCTAAGTCAATCAAATATTCAGAGAAAACATGGACTTCACAATTCTGTCTCCCAATCTGCTTAGCATCTTTCCTTTTCCTCACACATTATGATTTTTATCTCTTGCTGTTAATGATTTAACAAAGCCTAGGAGTTTCTGCTGTATGGCTGCAGGGGATAAGGGGCCCTTTAAATGCAAGCATAGATGCATTCTGGCTTCTGAATTATGCTTCTGAATTGGTGGTTGGCTGACCTGAGCCAGTAATTTTAAGTATTCACTACATTGATGGCACCAACCAAATCTACGGTCTTTTTAGTTATAATTGCAGGCTTATTGCTCCAAAAGTTGAGACAATGTGTAAGACAGCACCACCTCTTCTATGTCTACGCCTTTCCAATTCACCATAGCCAAGGATCTTAGAGAAACTGATGCTACAGTCTATTAAGGGTTATCAACACTGTGTTTCCCACCAATAATAGTCTCCTTTAGGCCATGTGGGCATCGAATAATCCCATGTAGAATCCCGTCCTGAAAAACTTCTTATTAATAGAAAATCTGGTCTAAAAACTTCTGGTATAAATTCTTCTACTTCGGATGGTCTCAGAAAAATCTGAGGGCAAATAGAAGTGCAGAGACCACCACTAAAGAGGTGGAAAATGCCACAGGGGAGGAAAGGCAGCCCAAAGGGGTGTGTTATCAAGCTTGCTATCACACATGTGGTATAGAACCTTAGCCTATCGGAAAACTGGGGGAAAGTACAAAACACACCTCAGGATACTGCATGAGTGGCAAGGGACCTGGGACATTTTTATACCAACTTCCAAGAATCACTGATTGAGGGCTGGCTCTTCTCAGGGGTGTTAATTCCTGGTGCTTGTGGTTTGCCATACATAAGGGCAGCATGGCCTTCTGCACTTCCAGATGTGGGTACCAGCAATTGCAAATCACCCAGAGCATCTTGAAATGGTAGAGTTTAAGGGATATAGATGGGGCATTGACAATATCCACTGTGTTCACACTTTGAGGGATAAAAAGGTTAAACAACTTTGATTTAAACTAAATATTATAACTCAGTCCTGACTCAAATTCTGTTGCCTTCTCTGAGTAGTAACATTATACACAGCCAGGATTATCCATAAGTGATTTCTTAGATTGCTGTTTCATTTAATCTGCACTAAATTGTAATGATGAGAAAGAGTCTAGGTTTGGAGTCGCTCACACTGAACTTCGTATACAAGCTCTCCTGCCTCTTCCTTGTGGTCTTGGACAAAGTTTTGAGAGCAAGACTACTCAGTTTTTGTGCTTTGGGCTTTTTCATTTTGTTTTGCTTTTGCCTATAAAATAGGAAAAACAGTACCTTCCTCATAGCAATTATTGTGATGAAGACATAGTATATTAAGAGTTTGAAATAGCAGGCCTTCATTAAATAGCAATCCAAAGGAATTCAGCCGTAACTTAGAATTTGCTTTGGTGTAATCCTCATTGATTTCCCTAACTTTGATCGGCCCTGCTGACAATTCACAGATATACCTATCTATTTGCCTAAGTAGCTATCTTCTGTTTGCCAGTCTAGATTCACTCTTTGTCTTTTATCACCCTTCTCTGCCCCCCTGGAAGATGACCTGTGTCTCCTACTTCTGTGGGTTCTCACGCCCCCCAGTTTTCTATAGGGCTAGCCAATAGGATACAAGGGGAGGAAATTAGAGAACAGGAGGAAATGAGGTCAAGACATCTATTCACCCCATAACCTCCCCTTTGGGTCAGAGTATGTTGGCTGCATGTCTCTATTAAAGGTCAAAGCTGTTGACAGGTGACTCTCTCCATATAGCCTCTACCTGAATTCCTGTATTTCAGTAACCTCTCAGTTCCCCTGTTTTTTCAAACTTGTGTGTGATAATGGCTTTTCAGTGTTACTATGCCCTATGGAACTGCACTATACACTCTTGGTTTCCTAACCATATCTTCGCAAGTAATCTTTCCCCAATTATTCCCAATTTGAATGCAGCATCTTTCTTCCACCAGGATCTTCACCAGGATCTTAACACATGAGCAGATTTCCTCATACAAGCCTCATAGATATGATAACAGGTCTGCCAGCAGGGAAAGGGACAGAAGTGCATGCATTATGTAGATGTAAATTATAGACCAAGACAGCTATCATTAATTCCAGGGCTTTTCAAGACACCACATTTAGTGCATTAGGTACACACATGCACACTCACACTCACACACATACACGTACACCCAGAATCACACTGGGAATGAAAAAAGTGTATAAGAAGATGTCAAGATTAGCAGCTCTCAACTTTTTGCTACTAAGGGATAGTCGAGTCTCCCATGAGTAATTCTCTTTCTATGTTCATGATTTTCAAAAGTGGAGTAGTAGTGTTTTAGAATTAATGGATCTTAAAGAAAGATGTTCAAAATTTTCCAGGAGATTCTCACATGGCTCTTATTCCAGGAACAGAATAAAAGAAAATGGATAATAGTACAAATATTTGGGGCTTTGGGGTCTTACATAACTGAATATGAATCCTACATGAGCCACCTTTTATAGCACTGTTCAGAGTGTTTTTCACCTGTAAAGTTAGAATCTGGAAGCATTATTATAAGAATAAAGAGATTTATGGGGCTTATTTATTTTACACATATGCATTAACATACTACATGTAAAATGGGATTTCCTAAATGCTCTCTATATCACTGAAAGGCAGCTCTGAACATTATCAGGATGTAGAAGCAGCATATGTGCAGCAGCGGAGGGTAGGGGGCTCCCTTTCATTCCATTCCAAGAAGCCTGGAATATGGGGAAATTGGAAGTGAGAGTATGAAAATGAAAACACAGAGGACAAGGTCTGACATTAAGCAACAGAAGTGATCCTTCCAATCATTGAAAATCTGTTATTAGGGACTTCTGATCCATCATCATTTTCTGCCTTTCTTAGATCAGTACTCCCTGTAGACAGTTCTTTTCAGTCACCTGTAATCCTCAACAGCTCCTGGTGATGCCCCTTATCCTGTGTAACCTTTGTGACCTGTTATTGAGTGCCACACAGAAAAATCAAGGAGAGATCTTGCTGCTAACAGTGCCAAGAAGTTGAGCAGTCCTATAACCCAGAGCTAAATCTCAGAAGAGGAAACGGAATGCTAAGATGATTTCTACTGAGAAACTGAACTCAAACACTTCCCACATTCCTGTATCAAATGCAATCTGTAGCTCCATTGCTCAAAAAAAATTGACTTTATGGATTTTACAAATATGTAATTACATAAAAATAGAAAAACCTTCCAGTTTCAATATTCTACAACTCTGTTTTATTAGTTCTTACCCTTCATAGGGCACAAAATGTTTAGAAATATTTAGCATCAAACTCACCCTAATTTGCAGCCCATCACCTAACAGGCTTAAATTATCTGAATATTTTCAATCTGTTAGCACACCAATTAAAAAAAATAATTGCTAAGGGCACTTCACTAGATACCTTTAATGTAGCAAATCAACCTCAGACCTAGCCTCTGCTACTCATATCTAATTGAGGCATGACCTGTCATGTGTCAAGACACAGTTAGCAATGCACGTGTGGTTATACACATCCAGATGAGGGAAGTAGCAGAAGGAAAAGTAAAACTCTAAGTAAAAACCTAGTCTCTGACAGTCACTTTTGATATATTACCTTATTACACCCTCATCACAACTTTCGAGGCAGACATTATCATCTCTGCTTTACAGAAGTAAACCGAGGCTAAATAGAGGTAGCATATGACAAATCAGAGAATTCAATTCCAGATATCTTAGATTGTAAAGCCTTTGTACTTTTAATCAGGCCACACTACATGTTCCGTTAATAAGAGAATAGTTCTTAAAGGAGAGAATCAAGGTCCTAAAGAATAAAGACAGATAAATAAAGCATAGCTGTATAAAGCGGAAAGAAGAACTAACAACTAGAAAATAGACCCACTTATGTCAAAGTCAAACACATCTCAAGAAAGGAACTGTGCATCCTTCTATTTTCAAGTTCACAATTCAGCAAGCACCAGAGAATATGGGAGGTGGAGTTGGTGATGGTCTAGCACTACAGACTGGCTGATTCAGAGTCTTCTAAGAGGGATGGTGATGACAAACATATGCCTGTTCCAAAGAATGTCATCAGCAAACAAAAACCCTGCAGGTTGGTTTAACACGAAGGTGGGATGCTATTAGTGACCAAACGACAAGAATTCCTACAGAGATCCTGGAACAAAAGAGACTTCCAACATTTACCTTGCATCTCAGATTTCTTTTTTCAGAGAGCTCCAGGAAAAAAAAAAAGCGTTTAAGTTTGTTGCAGCTGCTCTGTCAGGAACTTACCAAGCGCTACAGCCATCGGAGCAATTAAAAAAAATTGCACAGAAGGTAATTAAAAGCCTTACTGGTTCTTGCGATTAGACTGACATTTTAAATGCCTCTGGATGTTTTATTGTGCCAATAACCTATTTCCCTCGTCTCCAAGAGAAATACAACTGACATCAGTAATTTACCCAAATACTCTACAGGTAACGTGTGCCAAATACAAACCTGCACTAAATTAGGGCCAGAATTCTCCTTTGTGCATTCTGCATGATACATCTTAATGGGAAAGCTGCTATTTGCAAAATCCTTCTAAATGTTTGTGGTTTTTGGTCTTCACTGTCCTCTTTGCTTGGCTCTGAGAACACAGTCTAAAGATGGTTCCTGGCTGGCATATACCAGACCTATGGGCAGGGCAATCATTTCCAATTTCCACATGGTTATGCAAGAACAGAGTTCTTGCTTGGGAGGACAGGGCCTTATTTTGTCATCATTCTTAACTGGTGATGATTATTGTCAAATGTGAATCCTTTAATAGACTACTCCTGCCAAAGAAATTCTGCCCTCCTCCAGCCTCAGACCTCAATTCAGGATTAGAACGAGGTTTTTTTTATTTTTGTAATAATCTAATAAATATTTTGTCATATGATTGAATTTAAAAAGCTACCCTGGCTCAGAGGCTAGGAACTTGAAAACACATCCTAATAGGAAGCTTAGTTCCTCTCAACTTTCTGTTCTTTTTTTGGTGGAAGAATTCCCAGGAGAGTTGTTGGGTCTACCGTATCAGGACAAACACACAGATTGATTTTTCCTGAGAAATGCAAAAACAAAAGACAGACAAACAAATAAAAACAGAAAAGCAGATAGATGGAATTGAAAGTGGCTAGGTGGTTCCTTCACAATAAAATGTTATGAGAAAATAAAAATTCAAGTCCTCTCAAAACTTCAAAACAGGGTAAAAAAAACTGCTCCAGTTTCTTTTCGGGGGATAACGAAGACTAAGGGTGAAGTAATTTGTAGGCATTTATCTTCTGACTTTCTAGGAAAAGCATTTTAATTTGCTCTCTTAATTTCTCCCTGTGTGATTTATTTTTTCTAGAATGGTGAGTAATCTGTAACCACTGTAAGTTTTCAGTTCTCCTGAGAACCATTTAAGCAGCCTTTTATACTGGTATGTAGTCATGCAATCTAGCTATTCTCAGTTCCTTCCAGAGTCCTGTCTCCCTCTGTGTGTGAATGACAGGCACAGCCCATCACATCTTCAATCCTTAGGACTCACAGACCATGAGGCAGCAAGACTAAAGGTTGTTGAACTTCAAATAAGACTTTGTATAAGGAAGAAATAGATTTCTTAACAGAGTTAAGTAGATTAAATAACTTCAGGTTTTTTTCCTTTTTTTTTTGAGATAGAGTCTCGCTCTGTTTCTTAGGCTGGAGTGCAATGGCACAATCTTAGCTCACTGTAATCTCCACCTCCTGGGTTCAAAATTCTCATCCCTCAGCCTCCTAAGTAGCTGGGATTACAGGCACCTGCCAATATGTATTGTATTTCTAGTAGAGATGCGATTTTGCCATGTTCGCCTAGAACCCTTGACCTCAAGTGATCCTTCTGCCTTTAGGCCTCCTAAAATACTGGGATTATAGGCACGAGCCACCACACCCAGCCAGATTTTTTTTAAGGTTAAAATAAGATGATCAGATTTGATGAACCTTCTTTCATACAAAGAAGGCATCGAGAAGGGCAAAGTAAAAAATGCTCCAACCTATCAAACAGGAATGTAGAGGACACAATGCAAGGATGTCACGGTGGAGAAAAAGATGCAATGGGCAACAGGTACAAATTAGTTTGTGCTGATAAATGGAGTTACTGCACAGAGCTATCGACTCTGCGGCACTAGGGGGACAGCAACTCTGGCCTCTGAGCCCACAATGCCAACAATGATCAAAGTGAGGGGTCCATGGGTCTATTGAGCAACTTCTGTGCCACGTACTTGAGTTTTTATTTATATATTATTTTTAACATATTCTTCCAATGGTCCTGGAGATTCTGGCCACTTACCTGCTTGCCCACCCAGTATATATCACTAGTAACACCTAAAGACCTTCTGAAGGCTCTGGTGAAACAAAGGTCACCTCCCCACAGCTCACTTCCCAGGTGCTCCATGCATCTGCAGGCCCAAGCACTAGTCTACTCACAGACATCTTGAAATAGCATTGGGAGTATGAGTTCTTCATACAGAAGTTAGTAACAAGGAAAGGTCATAAAGTCTACTCCTCTAGAAATTTTTCAAAAGAGGATGAATTCCAATGGACCTGAGACAGAGAGATGAGAGACCTTTCACTAAATAGAGTGGAAAAAACAATAAAAATGAGTTTAATTCAGTGAAATATTCTTTGGGAGAAACATTAAGCCATTATGTTATTATTTTGTTAAAGTTGACTTCAGTGAAATTTTATTTTTTATTTGCTTAATTTAGTGTTGTAAAAATATGACAGTCATCTGAGCATTATGCAAGAACAAACTGATTTCTCAAGATACTGGGTGGCCCAAAAGTAACATAATATCTCAAAAAATGTTAACTGAGCATATTTTATTATGCAGGTCAATAAGAGAAACTGGTAGTACTTTCATTATGTCATCTTAAATTTAAATTAGTTTATTAAATCCTTTTTGTTGGGTGTGAAAACAGTCTCATGTAGAACATGGTTTACTCGAAAAAGTAAACTTCACAAATGATAATTTACATCAAAACGTCTAAAAGATTTAATTTGCATTATGTATATGGGGATATTAAAAATGTGCTTGATTCCTTTAAGTCCACTATAATAACGATATCCAATATTACATTTTCAAGTATTTAATTTCAGGCATGTAAATTACTTATACATGTAAGCCTACAAAGCAATAAGCAATTCAATTTTCCCAAAAAATTATTTTTAAAACAATTGCTAATAAGTTTTAACAATGAGTAAGTTATACATGCATAAAATGTAGAATGTGCTACAACTATGGACGGATAGAATTCAGCCACACTGAGAAGACATGTCCTTTTTGCACCCAACCATCTGTATTTCTGAATTGAATTTGAAACTTGCAAAAAAATAAATGTATCTGTATTCGGGTTCTCCAGATAAACAGAAACAATAGAGTGTGTGTATGTGTGTGTGTATTTAATACAAGGATTTATTATAAGGAATTGGTTTATGTGATATGGAGGCTGACAAGTTCCAGGATCTGCAGTGAGCAAGCTAGAGAGCCAGGAGATCTCTAATGATGTAGTTTCAGTCAGAATGCCAGTAGGCTCAAGACTAAGAAAAAAACAATCTTTCAGTTTGAGTTCAAAGGCTGGAAAAAAGCAGTGTCCCAGTTCAATTCATTCAAGCAAGAGGACTTGCCCTTATGAGTGAGGGATAGGGATGGCCTTTTTGTTTTATTTAGATCTTCATCTAATTGGATGAGGCTAACCCATATGAAGGAGGGCAATCTGCTTCATTCAGATTGCTGCCAATTCAAACATTAATCTCATCCAAAACACCAACACAGACACACCCAGAATAAAGTTTGGTCAAATATCTGGGCACCCACGGCCCAGTAAAGTTGACAGATAAAATTAATAATTTCACTACACTGAGAAAACAGTAAGACATTTTAAAATAAGAACTATATGTACACACATTTGGAATACTTCCTCGCACAATTCAATTATACTGAACTACTTGCCACAGAATATAGAAATAGTAAAATACTCAACAGTTAAATACAAGATAGAGTGTGCTGTATTCATTAGAAATCATGTTTTTTCAAGATCATTTTAAATGTCATAAACACTTTCTTAATATAATACTAAGTGAGAAAAGTGGGACATTAAATTTTTAAATGATTTCACATGTCAAAAATTACCTACCTGTAAACTAAAATATTACCAACAGTTTGTCTCCCAGTAATAGGATTATGAGTGGCGTTTTTTTTTTTTTTTTTTTTTTTTTGAGACAGGATCTAACTCTGTGGCTCAAGCTGAGCGCTGTGGCACAGTCACAGCCTACTACATTCTTGATGTCCTGGGCTCAAGCAATTCTCCTGCCTCAGCCTCCCAAGTGGCTAGAACTATAGCATGCACCACCACACCTGGCTAATTTTTGATTATTTGTAGAGGCAGGGTCTTACTATGTTACCCAGGCTGGTCATAAGCTCATAGACTCAAGTGATCCTCCTCCCTCAGCCTCCCAAAATGCTGGGATTGTAGGCATGAACAACTATACCCAGCCACATGAGGGGCTTTTCTGTTTATCTTTGTACTTCATATATTTCAACTTCTCTATGAATATTTTCCTTTTTCTAACAACAAAAAAAGCGATTTAAGTATATTCAATTACACAATCTTTTTTTTTTTTCTTTTTTTGAGACAGAGTCTTACTCTGTCCTCCAGGCTGGAGTACAGTGGCATGATCCCAGCTCACTGCAGCCTCTGCCTCCCGGGTTCAAGCAATTCTCCTGCCTCAGCCTCCAGAGTAGCTGGAACTATGGGTACATGCCACCATGCCCAGCTAATTTTTGTTTTTTTTTTAGTAGAAACAGGGTTTCACCACGTTGGCCAGGATGGTCTTGATCTCCTGATCTCGTGATCTGCCCACCTAGACCTCCCAAAGTGCTGAGATTACAGGCATGAGCCACCAAGCCTGGCCAATTACATATATCTTAATAGCCATGTCCCCGTTGGTAACTTCCAGGCTAGCCACTTAGATCGCTCCATTCCCGGATGCACTTGCTCCCAGAGCATCTTTGAATGCATACCTCCTCTCTGCTCTCCATTTCCAAACAGCTAAGTTCTACTGATGCTCAGTGTCTCAGGAACCTTCTCCTCCACCACCTCTGCCACTACCTTAGTTCATGCCCTAATTATTTTTCTCTGCTTTTCCTGGACTCTATCCCCACAATGCTCAAATTCTTCCTTCATTCAGCTTCACAGTGATCAGCCTAAAACACTACTGTCCGAAAGCACCAACATGTTCTCATCACCAAGTGGGACTGCTTCATAAGACAGAAAGCCCTTTGTAACCATGCTTCTGCCTGCTTCAGCTCCTGCCATTTATTCCTACAGCCTTGCACTTCATAGTAGAACCATTCTGAACTCTGTAATTTCCTCTCATGGTGGCTTTTTTTTCTCCTTTTTACCTTTGCAAGTTCTGTTCCTTCTGCCTGGAATGTCCTCATTTCCCACACCTCTATCTTGTCTGCCTCACTAAATTCTAGCTTATTAGCTGCCTCCTAGTGAGCCTAGCTCAGCTACTCTGAAGAGAGGATTAGGTATATGTTTCCCCATAATACTTCCCAATCTATACATAATTTTATCACTACAGAGGGCAAAATATATTGCATCCATTTATTTACATGTCTTTGTCTCCAAAGAGATGTACATTCTCAGAGAACAGTGACTATGCCTATCCTACAGAATTCATTGTATGCTGACGTGCAGTATATAGCTATTACATTACACATAGCAATAGATGGGATATTTTGTAGATCTTCAAAATAATTCCACCAAATTTGACATGAACATATTCTGTGACATTTGGTTAAAAAGTGGCTATTTAAACATGACAACTTTTTCTTGTTTTCTACTTCCAAATATTTATTTTTTACAGATTTTTTCCTCACTATAATACTGCAATATGAGAAATAGATAGCTGGTCTTTGTCCCTGTTCCTTATAATTTCCTGTGATGGGGGTAAGAAGAGCATCTTTTGTTGCTTATAATAAGACCCTTTAAACAGATCTGAGTTCATGCTAATGAGCTGACTCTTTGTGGGCCCCCAGATAGCTTCAGGATGGGAGCTGCTTACCAGAGAAACCAGCCACATGATAAGACAGTCAGTCCTTTCAGCCCCACTTACCTCCAACCTCCAGAGAGGGGTAAGGAGAGAGGAATTGGAGGTTGAGTTAATCACCGATGGACAATTATTTAATCAATACTGCCTATGTAATGGAACCTCCATAAAACCACTAAATAACCAGGTTTGGAGAGCTTTTGGATTAATAACCATATCGAAGTACGTGGAGTGTGGTGTACCCAGGGAGGGCATGAAAGCTCTGCACCTCACAGCTCACTACCTTCCCATATGCATATCTTCCACCTGCCTGTCCCTGAGTTGTATCTTTTGTAAAAAAAAAACAGTAGTAGTTAAAAAAAAAAAAAGTTTTCTTGAGTTCTGTGAGCCATTCTAGCAAATTATTGAATCTGAGACAGTCAGAGGAACCCCAATTTATAGCTGGTCAGTCAGAAGTACAGTTGGTCCAAACTTGTGATTAGCATCTAAACTGGGGGAAATCTTGTCAGACTGAGCCCTTAACCTGTGGGGTCTGTGCTAACTCTAGGTAATTCGTGTCTTAATTGAATTGAATCACTGCATAACCAGTCAGTGCCCAGAGAGTTGGAGAATTGGTTGGTATGAGGAGAAATCCCACATATTATGTGAGAAAGCACAAATCATAACACTACCTACTGAGTAAATTATTAGTTTGACTAGAGATGCTAATTTTACTGAGTTGATTTAGTTAATTCAATGAAGAAAAAAAATCCAGTGAACTTGTGGTTTCCAGCGAATGACTTGCCAGTCTATTCCAAATAGTTTTACATATAGATGTCCACAGGCCAACTAATCTACCTTACCAACCCAATCTTGGAAATTTTGGTTCTTTTACTACTGTCCTGTTACTACAATAAAACTTTTAGTCCTAATTTGCCCACATTCAAGAAGTAACATAAAACAAGTCCAAGATTAAGCAGCCTCATCCTTGAAATCTTAGCTTACTTTTTCTACTAACCACTAGCGGGCAATTATCAATGATGCCCGTGTAGACAACTCTTTGACCTAATCTCTGCCTTTTCTAGCCCCTTCCTGCTTTATTCAACTTGCTTGTACTTAATGTCTTGTCTTTTGGTTGTTTTTCAACTTGCTTGTACTTAATGTCTTGTCTTTGTTTTAGTGAGATATTTTGTTAATCTGGACTCTGGTTCTAGTGTTATTTTGCTAGCCTACCCTAGTTACACCCAGTTGCCACATAACAGAGGAAACAAGAATAGTGTAGAGCACGGGGTCGGGGGGGATTGTTCACAAAATTGTTTTCTCCAGAATTATTCACTGATCAATTGGTAGTGGTGTTCTATAATATGCTGAAAGGGATTCTGAAACTATGCTCAGTGGAAATTATTGATTAGTAATGTTCAAAATGGTGCAGGGAGAGGAAGATGGGGAGAAGTTCTTTTTAATATAATGGAAAGAATTCGGGTCACCAGAAAGAGACAGACAAGTATGAGCCTGCATTTATAACAACTTGTTGCATGACCTAAACAAGTTCTTTCACCTCTTTTTATGACATTGTTTTTTCATGGAACTTTTAATGAAATAAGGATGAAGATGCCATAATACAGGCTTGTTTTTTAGATTCAATGAAATACAGTATGGAAAGTGTTTTTCAGAGAACACATAATAGGCGTTCAACGAATGAAGGGAAGATGCTGACCACGATGATTGTGGACTCCTTTCAAAACTAGTCTGCATCTTTGGCTCTCTTTCTAGAATTATCTACTTGGGTTAAATGAAACTTTCTGTTGATTGCTAAAGTGTTACCAACAAAAATGTGATCATTTTCTCTGCGAGGCAATCGCCTACACTAGATACCTCTTTTTTGTTGTGTTTTTGTTATTTTTTCTTTTTTTTTTTAATTACTTTTTTCTTTTACTAGATGTTTCTTGATGGCTGTCTGAGGCTACCTCATGTTCTGAAAAAATATGCCTTGGTTATATTTGGGTCTCTTGAACATTTCCCAGATGGTAAGCACAAGGTTTCCATTTAGAAACCTCTCATTAACTCCTGCTTTCCCTCCAGTGGTATTTCACTTGGACTTCTGTTCCATTCCTAGTGTACTCGAGAAAATTCTTCCTTCAGATGCTCTGACTTGCCCCACTGTGGACTTCTATTCAGAAAACTTACTCAACGTTCACACACTGGAGCCCTGGTTTCTCTCTCTACCCCCTGCTGGCTCCAAATTTCTGTTTCACTCTACTCCAGCCTAAGTTTCGGAGGGAACTCAATAATGATGCCCTAAATCTTAAACATTTTTTTTTAATTAACTTCCCAGTTCAAAGTATCATGATCATCTTCCACTTGGCACCAAGATATAGCCCCAGAAGTTAAGACTGCACTTGGCTCAGATGATATATCCTTGAAGAATTAAGGTGAGTCACAGATGAGCCATAGGTGGCTTTATAACACACAGAAAGGGACAAGATATTTCTGTGAGCTTGACTCACATCCGAGATGTTTTTCCCAGCATTTGGGGATGGTGTTAAATGAATATCACCTGGGTCTTTTTATCTTCCCTCACTTCTAAATCCATTTCTCACCCTTCTCATTCAAAAATGAAAGTCCTGAGGGCCTGTCATGATAACAGATGTTTCATTCCTTTACATTTTAAAATTAACATAGCACTTGAGTCATAGCCTCTGAGGGCTTTAGGAAAGAAACATGAGCTTAGTACCCATGAAAATAATAAAATTAGATGAAAAATTTTAAAAACACACAACAAATTTGTTTCTTGCTATATAAACAAAATAATTACCACCCCCCACCAGACCTGTCTGAGAAAAGTAGCAGAGAGTGTTTTATGGGTGAAATGGTTGCTCTCTATGATATTACATCCATAAAGTCAGAGGAAATAATAATATTTTCATAGAAAGATTAACTGAACTGAGTGAAGGTAAACCTAGATTTTAGATGTAATCTACTTACTTCCAAGATGAGCTTCATTTGGCTATTACTGTTTTCCGAAGTATATGCAATGAAGAACTAGCCTTTTTGATATTTCCTTTTAAAAAAGGAATCCTGAAGACATTCGTATTTGAGAAATAATATATACTATAACTCTCAGCTTAGAGAGACGTAATTGTTAAAAACATATTTGAAAGAGAGCCGAATGATCTGTTTAACTCAATGTTGTTTCCAAAATAGTTTTGAGAATGTGGTATTTGTATTTAATAGTGTTTGATTTATTCCCAGACCTCTATTATTTCTAAGGTCTATTTCCTAACCATTTCATGTTGTTTAATTATAGTCCAAAAGCATAAATATATTTATCACTTTTTAAAATCAAAGTCACTGTAAATTTAGCTGAAATTTGTTCATTACTCATTGTATTCAATATTATTATTTTTGTTTTACCTAAATGTACCATTTACAAGGTAATCAATGCCTCTACTGTTCCAGGATTTCATAAACATAAACTTGTTTACTTTATTCATGACATTTATTATGATGATGCTTAGATAAAAAAGGCTTTACCAATTTCATGTTCATCATTATCATTGATGTTCTCATAGCTGCCATTTATTAAGCACCCACTATGTGTCAAAGAGCATGCTAAGTATATTTTGTGTATTTCCCACTACTTACAACCATTATGGCAGGTATGCATTATGATTCCCATTTAATGTGAAAAACCTAAGACACTGAAAGGCTAGGTAGCTTGCTTAAGTAGGCGGTAAATGGCAGAACTGAGAATGTACTTATGTCTCCCTTTGGTTTCAAAGCCTAAAAGTTTTTTTAAACTATACTGTTGTCCATGCATGTGACTTAAAGATTTTAATGTGTCTCCATATGGAGGCAAGGAAGCCTACCATTCACCCAACAAGGAGGTAACATACCTTTAAAACAAACAAATCGGAAAAGCTTCATATCAGCATCTCAAGAGGTTCCTCTTTAGCCCAATACACTGAGACACAAGGGCTTGTGCATCTTTGTGTGTCTTGATTTTATTCCAGAGACATGGTGTAACATTCAGTCCATCCCTAATTTGGCTCTGGAATTTAATTTTGTGTTCTGGCATCTTTATTTCCATGCTCAGCTCTGATTTGATGGTCCTTATATTTGGCCTGCCTTCTGGCATCAGCTTTCCATTCTCACAAATGGGTCCTTCAGTTTCATCTCCAATTTTATTGGACGGTCTCCAGGATTGTCATTTGAACCCAGATCCAGCTTCGTCACCTGAACTATTCCCTTCCCCTCTTTGCCTTATGGGGATTTTCCAGTGTGGGCTGAACCTGCCAATTCCTGATTGCCAGTGCTGGATGGGTTCAACTCTGTGCATCCTAACTGGACTAATCTTGAGCCTGAGAAGATCCTCCAAACCCCCTTGCCCATTTTTCAGGCTCTTCTTTCAATAGTCTCCAGCTTCATTATGCTTTTATTGAGTGATGAAAACCACATTCACTGTCCTACTGCAGGAACACCAACCATGGTTGTAAGGCAGATAAGGTGCGGAGGTTTTCTCTTTCTTCTAACGTGCCCCTTCACAATATCCCACTGCTTTGTTTACCACTTGAGTTATCCTAACAAATTCAGCTAATTTTATCAAGGGAATCATTCTCCATGAAGTTCTCTAAATATTTACTTATCAGATTATAAATCAAAATACAATTATCTTTCTGGCTTCCTTTGAGACCTTGAACTAGTAATGAAAATATCTGGGCCCCATTTATCCTCATCTGTGAAATTAGAGGAGGCCACATTAGTTGTCTTCAAGGGAGTTCTAAAAGTTCCCATATTCTTCAGTGCATATGGAAGAGACATTAAGCAGGGGGAAAGGTGAGTATTGTGAAGCAAACACAGGCAAAAAAGGTCTGCTCTAATCTGTCTTATAAGTTAGGTTTCTGGACAGCATTTTACTTAGGAAAAAGAATAAAAATTTAAAAATAAGCTTGAGAAGACTGAACCTAGCGTTGCATTTCCTGCCTCTCTCCCTTCATGGAAAACTGCCCCTACCTCTCCTGGCCTTTAAGTTGGAGCTCAAATGTCACCTACTTGGAGAAGCCGAACTTTGTTCCCTCAGGCTCTATTTTCTGTGTTCCCAGAGTTCTTGATTATTGTTCCTGCAAACACTTGTCACATGATATTGCAAGTTAAATGGCTCTGTCTCTCCCTAGTAGGGCAACAACTGATGCAGGATTTTTTGCTCCTTAGTTCAGCTAAATCTGGGTTCTTGTCTCATGACCAGAAAAAATTAGGCACACGGACACATTGAAAGGTAAGGAAGGCAGAATGGATTCAGCAAAAGTAAAGCTCTCCACAAAAAGAGGGGTCTTGCACACAAGTTTCCACCTCACAAACAGTACCAGGCCACCACACATGAGCTGAAGAGGTGAGGCTCCTCCTCAGCATAAGGCATGAATTCCTGGTGGCTCCACCCTCTCCTTCCATGGGCCCTTAGTCTGAGTCACTCCACATTGATTTATTTCCCTTACTGTGCACCTGTTTAGGAATGAAATTTTTCACTGTGGACATGTTTAAACAAGGCTCCAGTGCACAATGACCTGGCTGGGTCAGAGGTTCTCCAGGAACTCTTGCTTAACTGCCTAGGCATTTGGCTGTCTCCTGCCTCCATTACAACTATGTCCTATGTGTCTTACCGTCCCCAGTGCCCTGCACTGTGCTGTGGGCATAGTATGTGCTCAGCAAATTTTTACATAAAGAATGAATGACTCATCCAATACATAAAGTTCCCATTATTTTCCCCAAATCTAACACACTGCCTTACACTTTCTAAAACCGAAGCTTGGTTACTATTTTTCAGCTTACTCCCACAGTCTCTCAAGATGTCCTTGCAATTTATTCATGTCACCCTGGCATTTCACTATCAGGAAAAACCAGTGTCATCAGCAAATTTGAAGATGTCACTGTGCACTCCATCTTCTAGATCACATCTAAAAATGTTCTCTGAAACTAATCCTCAAAGGACTTCTCAGTTTACACTTCCTGTATCTAGACCCGTTTATTCTTACTCATGGTTTCACGGATAGAAATTCAGTCCCTAGGGATACATGACAATATTTTTTTCCAAGTCTGATGATCATTTAATTTTAGAAACAGCTGTTGGACTTCATCAAAAGTTTTTGAAGGTCAAATAATTTGCATTCTCTCTGCTCCAAAACATGAAGAGTAGCAGACACATTTCGAGCTTTACTATTAGGTATGGACCTGGATGTTTCTGTGTCTAGTCAAAAACACCAGGTTATTTTGGGAGGTAATGAAGTGATGAATAATCATAGGTGGATATTAATATGATCTTCCTGGAGGTGTTATCTGGCTATATGATCACATGCCAAACTACCCATTCCCCCACTTAGATGTGTATTCAAAACACAATGTAAAGTTGTATATATCTCAGTGGTTATCTTCTAATAGCTACTTTTTCATCTCCCAGTTTACTTATAATTTTTACATTAAAATCTTATTGTGCAACATAAGATATCAGCTTGAATTAGAATTCATTGTATTTTTTATCTATTCCCCAACACACACACACACATACATACACACATACACAGACATAATGATGATAATTTGGGCTTCAGTCACCATACCTGTTTTCTATTAAGACAAATTAACTCAGGCCGGGAGCAGTGGCTCACGCCTGTAATCACAACACTTTGGGAGACCGAGATGGGCGGATCATCTGAGGTCAGGAGTTCGAGACAAGCCAGGCCAACATGGCAAAACCTTGTCTGTACTAAAAGTACAAAAAAAATTAGCCGAGTGTGGCAGCAGACACCTGTAATCCCAGCTACTCAGGAGGCTGAGGCAGGAGAATCACTTGAACCCAGGAGGCAGAGGTTGCAGAGAGCTAAGATCACACCACTGTACTCCAGCCTGACAATAAGAGTGAAGCTATGACTGGAAAAAAAAAAAAAAAAAAAGGAAAAAGAAAAATTAACCCTTATTTCATATTCATCTCCTTGAAATTTATACCTGTATTTGAAAATCGACATATCTTCAAAGCAATTTTATTATTTAACCTATGGCCAGTATAGATTGCCAAATGTCAAAATATGAAATGAGAGGCAACAACGCCCCTCATCTGGAACCATAGAATATAGTTTCTGGCTTAAGATTTTTTATTTTTTTAAATTACCATTGTACTTTGAATAAAGACCTCAGACTCTAATAATTCTCAAATTGGCATTGATTGTCTCAGGAATAACTTTCTTTTTTCATTTAGCTTTTATTTTAGGTATTTATCCTAGTGCTCATTATTGTTGATTTACCTGGGTGAAATTGAATTTATATTTGATGACCTCAATTTAAATCCCCTCAATAGCAACTTCATTGTTTATTTGGGGAAGCATATAATACTATATGCACATCTGTTTCTTTTCTAACATTTTCAAAACTGCCATTAAGACAAGTTACAGCTAAATTTTTAATATTACTTTTCAGGGACACAGCTTGCTAACTTCAGGAGGAAACATTTCAAATAATTTTCAGGAGTATCAATTCAAATTCTCTTTGCACTGTCAACCCAATTAATTCAATAGCTTCATATTTTGAGAGTTCAAATCTATATATATATACAATTTTCACTTCCTTATTAAAGTTAGTACACTATCTAGATGAAACTGTGGCCTATACTATAGAAATTTCTCTAGGGAAAATTTTTGAAAGCTCATATACCTAGTGCACTTATTTTAGACAATTGTGATATAAAATTCTTGAACAACAAAATGTGACAACTTAGAGTTTTCTTATAGACGAATTGTTACATATACTGTACATATTCATTTCAGACTATATAATTTACAAATATTGTTTAACTTTTATAATAAATATTAGTCATAAAACACAATCACCTTTACAATAATCACTAGCCCTAAGCTTTTCCCAAATTAATCCATCTTGACTTCTTTTTAGAGACAGGGTCTCACTCTGTCACCCAAGCTGGAGTGCAGTGGGGCAATCTCAGCTCACTGCAACCTCCACCTCTCAGGTTCAAGCGATTTTCCTACCTCAGCTTCCCGAGTAGCTCATTAAGTTGATTCTCTCGTATGTAAAAAGAGATTGCATAGGGGATGGGTAATTTATGAATTCCAAGGTCTCTTCATTAAGATGTTTTAGCCTTGATTGTAGTCCTTACTCTACAAGTAACTATAGAAACTTGGATAAGTCTTTAACCTTTTTGCCCTCAATCTGTTCATCTAAAACAGTAGTCTCTGTGTGTGATACATGAAAACATTCCAGGAGTCACTTGAATATGGATAGTTTTAAGCAAAGCAATGTCTGATTCTTAACTTCCTTATGTTTTGGTTTTTGAGGTTGATCTGTCTGAGAAGGGGTCTGCCGTCAAGGCATTACAAAAATTTTCTTTCCATCTCTGCTTTTACAATTGATTTTTTTTCCCATTTTGAAAGAAAAAGCAGAGATCTCACCAATCCCCAATCTTGGTATGCTTCATTGCCCTGAGGATTAAAAAAAATCTGAAGTCACCAAAGTTTCAATATAAAATACTAGAATCAGCAAAGCCTTCTCTACAGTACCATCAACCCAAAATAGACTTATCATCTCACATCCTTTCTCATTTTAAATATTTCATTTAGAGGCAAACGTGGCATTAGAAACATTAGCCTATGTTGGTGTATTTTGAATTCAGGTATACATAGAGTCGGGCTTGGGGTGGGTTGTGTAGATGTTGGGAATGTTGATGCTACCTCACCTCCTCCCTAATCTATTGTCAAATAATGCATCACACCTGAAGGAGGATCTCAGGAGAACAAAGCACAGGACTCGCAGGTAAAAGGCACTAAACGGAGCAGCACTGTGCTTTATCCAAGCAAGAGTCCACAATTCATTTATCCATCTATCAGTCTAGCTATCCATCTAGCTATTGATCAATTGATCTATCCATCTATATTTAGAATTAGAATATTCAGATTCGTAAGTAGCATAGTAAAAAATACCAATCTGCTATGAAATGAGAAATGAGTACTCTCTTCATTTTGATCATTCTTAACAATGCAAAGCTTAGTGAACATTTCTGCCTATATAATTTATGACTTAATTTGGCATTATTTCAGAGAAGAGGTTAAAAGTTTGTTTAACTATACTGGATCAACATTATACCTTTGAATAAAAGGAACATATATCAAAGTAAATGATTTGTATTTTCCTTAACAAATACTCAGACTTGGAGAAGAATGTTTTTATAGTTCCCCCCTGCAAAGTAATTGAGCATTACATCCATGTTTTGTTTGAACTTGGGAACAAGTCTTCTGTTTTCTCTCCTGCACCATCTACTTTTCTGCTTATTCGTCTCCGCCATGTACTTATTTGGTTTAGATTAAATTAATGGAGTCACATTGTGAATTTCATGCTAAAAAATGTACTCAACAATCGCCAATCATGCTTCACTTACAAGCTTGCACTCACTAGTTGCCAAATGCCATCCTTTTCTTTTGGCTTGTAATTTCCACAA
>NW_016107342.1:16774275-16811775 GCF_001604975.1 Cebus imitator | reverse complement strand
TACTACACAGCCATAAAAAGGAATGTAATCATGTTCATTGCAGCAACATGGGTGCACCTGAAGACTACTATCTTAAGCAAATTAATTGAAAAACAGAAAACCAAGCATTGCATGTTCTCAGTTATGTGGGAGCTAAACACCGGGTATACATAAACACAAAGATGAGAACAATACACACTGAAGAACACAAGATGGGAGAGGGAGGGGTGTAGGCACAGATTGAAAAACTACCTATTAGGTACTATACTCACTACCTAGTTTACTAGTTCAATTATATTCCAAACCTCAGCATCATGCAATATAACTTTGTAGCAAACCTGCACATCCTCTGAATCTAAAATATAAGCTGAAAAAGAAAAACTTAAACTGAGGCATCATTAAATACATAAGCAAATAAACTAAAAATAGTTTTAAAGTAAAAATTTTGTTTTTAAATTTTATTTTGTTATATGTAATAGTCCCCCAAAATATGTTAAAGTCAGAAATGAAAATTTAAAATATTAACTACCTTTAAAATATGCAACGGTAGCTTGTGTTTTTTCTAATTATTTTTGGAAAGAAATGAGAAATTTGCATAATAGTAACATAGAAGATGGGGATAATAACATGATGCCTATCTTCTTCAAATGGCTTCACCAGCAGCATAATATGTGAAATGAAAGATATTATGTGAGATATTATGATGACTACAATATCTCATATTGAGTTTTTTGTTTTAATTTGTGTTATACCTTATGTGATATAGAGCAATACTATCTACAGGGAAGTAACGAATTTATTGTGGGTGGCAATAACTAAAACTTGACTCAAATAACATCTGTAGTTGAGCTGGTTCTAAACCAGATCTTACTGGAATCAAATTGCCTTCATTTCAAGAAATATTTCATTTGTAGCATTTTTCTCAAGAAAACTTGGGTTTAAATTACCCTACATTTTTTTCTCCTATACACCAAATTGATGTATCTAGAATTGGTTTTATGTATTAAAAAATAGAGGTATTGGACTACAAGAAATTTAAAATCAGATTTAATGTCTTCTGAATCAAGGAATGTAAACTTTAAAGTAATTTTAAATAAAATGAGAAAAGATAGGAGAAAGAGAAAACCTCATTTTGAATGAAAATGTAATTTCTCCAAGTCCTACCTTAGTCATTCACTTCAACAGATTCCTTTACATGAATAAATATTATTTTGTGCACCAAAAAGTATGCCACATGACAGCAGGTAGCATATTAGGCATGACAATTAGACCTTGGATATATGAGGAAAATATTATCAAACTTTTAAACACCATTTGATTTTTTATTTACACCCATTCTGTTAAATCTTTCATGTCACAAATCGGGTCTTAATTTTTATTCTTTGACAACACAGACAGCCATATGTTCATTTGTTTCGATGGTATTAAATTAATACTGAATGATTATAATTCTACCATTATCATCTTTTCAAGACTACAAGATCTCAATCACTGCTATGTTACGTTCTCCTCAATTTCAATTCCGATTTTAAAATACAATCAACATGACTGCATCTTTAGGATATGTGTGGAGTAGTATTGGGTTTCAATCCCCTTCTTTAACAAACTATAAAATGAAATAGTACAGCATTATTCCTGCAAACATATATTCTTCCTTAGTCATTCTGCAGTTCTCAATCTAGTCAATGTCAGAGTATTTAATATGACCCATTTTTCATAGAGAATAGTAGTCCCATTTACACTGTTGAGATTGATAGCACAGTATGCTATCAATCCCAAAAGCTCTGATGCGGGCCATGGACCTCTACCAAAAGATTCCTTTCTGCGCTATCAATCTCTCTGCTCCCCACTGTCTCTGAGCCCTAAATCAGACTACTTGATATCTCTGCAGTTTTGTATTCCTGCATCAGCAGTCTGCCTAAGCACAGCCATCACTCACTAGCACTGTTAACTGCACTTGTTACAAACACCAAACCACTTTCTTCATCCTAAGGCCAAGTGTGAAATTCCTGCTACATTACATCACTTATGAATCTCTCAACGAGAAGAAATAACTCATTTTGTCTCCTGGATTTTCAATAATTGGAAATTAATAGGATTATTATTTTATTATTTATTTTGGTCATGGGACTCTTGAACATAACAGGTAGCCCAAGAATGATGCAAGTCTCCTTCAAAAAGTAAAATTAAAAAAGATTAATCAGTAAATATGTACTTTGTTCTCTACCTAGAAGTAGCAGTATTTCACTCTATAACTGCTAAGTGTTCAATTCAATGAAACTTTTAAGTCTAATTTAATCATTCTCTTTATAGTAGAAGCCAATGCGTTTCCACCAAGGGTCAGCTTTAGGTGAGACAACATCAGAGACAGAGTGGCTAAAAAAGAAAGGCAAGATCTGGCTGTAATGGCTGAAGCATGTTCAATCCCTTTTTTTTTTTCTATCTTCACAAATCAGTTTTGCCTTGGTTCACTTGAGAGTCATTTCTGCTCATGTTTTGTTGGACAAAGCAAGTCCTATGGTCATGTATCGTTTCAAACTGCAATCCACTTATGTACATGAAAGACAAAGGGAACTGGAACCCAAAAATTATCACATAGGTTATTTTGAAAATTTTCTTGAATAAATGTAAAGCAACTAGTACTACTTACATTATGTAAGAATTTGTCACCCTGTCTCTATAAAAATTTTTACAATTAGCTGGGTCCAGTGGCTCATCCTTGTAGTCCCAGCTAGTCAGGAGGCTGAGGGTGGAGGATCACTTGAGCCTGGGAGGTCGAGCCAGTGGTGAAACGTGATCATGCCACTGCATTCCAGCCTGGGCTAAGACCCCATTTCTGCAAGGAGCATCAGACTCCTAATATTATGGGGCCGATTGTTTAAGGTATTTAATTATAACTCATATCATTGCCAGATGCACATATATAAAATCTTCACCATATTCTACTCTAAAAATGTCTAGCCTTTTGTTTTTTATGGTAGAAGGTAAATCTGAAGAGGCATAGCATAAGCTGATTCATGCTAACAGGAATTATTCTTGCATTTATCCCAATGACTAATATGTGTGAAATGGGATATGTAGTTCAATTATACATATCCTTAATTTGTTAACTATACCCCATACACACACACACATATAATAATGGCCTATAACCTCTAGCACCTTGAAAATCATCCAAGTGGCCACACTTTTTTTTTTTTTTAAAAGGTTAATTTCAGCTCTTCTTTATCACATACTCTTTATTTCAAATGAAATGATAGCTAACACTCTTTGTAGTATTTTCCTCTTTCCCACTCACCTGTCCTAGATTCCATGTTTAGGACTTCATCTAGGACTTTTTGCTCTGCCTGAAAACTAGGTACTCAACCCATATCAATATTATGACTCTCCTTCATTATCATATATTTGTATTTGTCAGGGGTATTGTGGAAAAGAGCTCCTTAATACAGAGACATGCATGTGTGGAATGTGTGCTTAACTAGAATTAGGAATACTTCCCTTATTCATAACACTTGGGACAAGGAGTCAGATTTCCTTTTTTTAGTTTTCTAATTTTAGAACATTTGCCTATTGTATTAGTCTGTTATCATGCTGCTGATAAAGACATACCCAAGACTGGGCAACTTACAAAAGAAAGACGTTTATTGGGTTCCACATGGCTGGGGAGGCCTCATAATCATGGCAGAAGGTGAAATGCACATCTCACATGGTGGCAGACAGGAGAACACAGCTTGTGCAGAAAAACTCCCCTTTTAAAAACCATCAGATATACAGACTTATTCACTATCATGAGAACAGAACAGGAAAGGCCCACCCCCACAATTCAATCATTTCCTACTGGGTTCCTCCTGTAACATGTGGGAATTGTGTGAGCTATAATTCAAGATGAGATTTGGGTGAGGACACAGCCAAACCATATCATTCTGCCCCAGCCCCTCCCAAATCTCATGTCCTCACATTTCAAAAAAAAACCATGCCTTCCTAACAGTCCCCCAAAGTCTTAATTCACTTCAGCATTAACTCAAAAGTCCATAGTCCAATGTTTTATCTGAGACAAGACAAGTCCCTTCCACCTATGAGTCTGTAAAATCAAAAGCAATTTAGTTACTTCCTAGATACAATGGAGGTATAGGCATTGAGTAAATATCTCTGTTCCAAATGGCAGAAATTGGCCAAAACAGAGGTTTACAGGCCCCATAGAAGTCCAAAATCCAGCAGGGCAGTCAATCTTAAAGCTCCAAAATGATCTCCTTTGACTCCATGTCTCATATCTGGGTCACCCACAGCCTCAGAGCTGCTGAGGCTGTGAGTGGGCTCCCACAGCCTCAGGCAGCTCTCTCCTTCCTGGCTGCTTTTACAAGCTGGCATTGAGCATCTGCAGCTTTTCCAGGTGCATGCTGCAAGCTGTCAGTGGATCTACCATTCTGAGGTCTGGAGGATGGTGGCCCTCCTCTCATAGCTCTAGTAGGTGGTGCCCCAGTAGGCACTCTATGTGGGAGTTTCGACCCCACATTTCCCTTCCACACTGCCCTAGCAGAGGTTCTCCATGAGGGCCTCACTCCTACAGCAAACTTCTGCCTGGGCATTTCCATAAATCCTCTGAAATCTAGGCAGAAGTTCCCAAACCTTAATTCTTGACTTCTGTGCACTCACAGGCTCAACACCATGTAGAAGTTACCAAGGCTTGGGGCTTCCACCCTCGGAAGCAAAAGCCTGCACTTACCTTGCTCCTTTCAGTCACTGATGGAGTGGCTGGGATACAGGGCAGCAAAACCCCAGACTGCATACAGCAGAGGGACTCTGTGCCTGGCCCACCAAACCATTTTTTCCTCAGAGTTCTGGGCCTGTGTTGGGAGGGCCTGCCACAAAGGTCTCTGACATGCCCTGAAGACATTTTCCCTATTGTCTTGGGGAGTAACATTCAGCTCCTTTTTACTTATGCAAATTTCTGCAGCAAGCTTGAATTTCTTCTCAGAAAATGGGATTTTCTTTTTTATCACATTGTCAGGCTGCAAATTTTCCAAACTTTATGCTCTGTTTCTCTTTTAATACTGAATGTCTTTAACAGCACCCAAGTCACCTCTTGAATGCTTTGTTCCTTAGAAATTTCTTTCACGAGATACCCTAAATCATCTCTCTCTAGCTCAAAGTTCCACAAATCTCTAGGGAAGGGGCAAAATGCCACCAGTCTCTTTGCTAAAATGTAACAAGAGTCACCTTTGCTCCAGTTCCCAACAAGTTCCTAATCTCCATCTGAGACCACATCAGCCAGAACCTTATTGCCCATATTACAGCCAGCATTTTGGACAAAGTCATTCAACAAGTCTCTAGGAAGCTCCAAACTTTCCCACATTTTCCTGTCTTCTTCTGAGCCCTCCAAACTATTCCAACTGCTGCCTGTTACCCAGTTCCAAAGTCGCTTCCACATTTTTTAGTATCTTTTCAGCAGAATCCCCCTCTCAGTACCAATTGACTGTGTTAGTCCATTTTCATAGTGCTGATAAAGACATACCTGACACTGGGCAATTACAAAAGAAAGAGGCTTATTGGACTTACAGTTCCACATGGCTGGGGAGGCCTCACAATCATGGCAGAAGGTGAAAGCCATGTCTCACATGATGACAGACAAGAGAAGAGAGCTTGTGCAGGAAAACTCCCCTTTTTAAAACTATCAGATCTTGTGAGGCTCATTTACTATCATAAGAACAGCACAGAAAACACCCACCCCCATAATTCAATCACCTCCCACCAAGTTCCTCCCACAACATGTGGGAATGGTGGGAGTTACTATTCAAGATGAGATTTGGGTGGGGACACAGCCAAACCAGATCACTTGTACATAATGAGATATCTTAAGAATGGGACCCAAATCTAAACATGAAATTTATTTATGTTTCATATGCATCTCATACACATAGCCTGGAAGTAATTTATAGGATATTTTAACTAATTTTGTGCTTGAAAAAAGTTGTGAAGTGTTTTAACTGCAACCTATCACATGAGGCCAGGTGTGGAATTTTCCACTTGTGGCATCACATCAATGCTCAAAAAATTTTGGATGTTGAAGCATTTCAGATTTCATATTTTCGGAATTAGGGATGCTCAACCTGTACAAGTTTCTGAACTAGATTGTTTCACCAATATGTCTATAGCCTTGACAATTTATAACTTCTGGGTGTAAGTTTTATATTCTGAAAAATAAATGAGCAGGCTTCATGGTATTGTCATAAATTCATACATGTTGTGTTCTCTTTGTAGGATACTCCTTAACCTCTCCCGTTTTCACATATTTACCGTTGACTTCTATTTTTTAAAGCCTCCCCTCAGGTTGTACTTCCTACAAAAGGCCTCCTTACTTCCAACCCAGAAGATATTATATGCCACTTCCTAGGCCTCACATAATGACTATATGGCTTCACCATTGTACTTAAAACACTGTTATTCCTTGTTTTACATTTGCATGTTTATGTATGTAAATGTAATGGAATTCCTACCACCCCACTACAGTGTAAAGTCCAGGAGACACAAGTCCATATCTAAGTCTTCTTTGAGATGCTTAAAAACAATTAGGCACTAAGTAAATAAATGTGGAATATACAAATAAACAAGAGAATGAGTGAAGTAGTTGTTTTTATCAAAATTCCTTTTAACTCAAAATTCATATTATATTATCCAAAATAATGTAAATGCGGGGCATAGATATTGGAAGAATTTGCTCTGCTGCAAATCACTACAACTGGGAAGCTACACCCAACCCCTTCAGGCTCTAATTCCTGAGTTCTCACAGTGCCTGTTCTCTTATTGCTCCAAGTTGCTATAAAATCAACTGGAGTCTTTGCTATTGTACACAGGGCTGCAATGAACATATGTGTGCAGTGGGGAGGGTGGGGAGAGATAACATGAGGAGAAATGACAGATATAGTATGCACTTAAAGTAAAATTATATATATATATATATATATATATATATATTTTTTTTGTTTTTTTTTTTTAAATCAACTGGAGTTTTGGTGAAACATATGGCTTCTCTCTTTCTCATCCACTCTGCATAGTATTTGAGCAAGGACTCTGCTCACTTTCCTCAATCAGAGAATGTTTCTGCTCATCAGTTAAGCAGACAGACCACAAGACTCTCAGACAAAAGCAGAGAGTTAGACTGATGGGGAGGATGGGTCTAGTGGTTATGGGGGAATTCCATTAGGAAGCTAATTATTTTATTGTTGCTATCTTAGATAGATATGAGAGAAAAGAGTGTGGGAGGCACATAGTGACTCCCCCATCAAGAATGAATTCATCTTCTATTCATAAAATGTTTTATCTAGGCAAACTTACTGATCTTTCATCGCCTATATTTCGTTTTCTTATCTCTCATGATCATTCCTCTACCTATTTACTTATTTTAACTTCACTTTTCTTCATAGCAGGAATCTGCTTTCTCCCGGATCTACCATAGATCACTCCAGCAACGATGATGCCATCCTATTCTGAACTCAATCTATTTACTCATTCATTTGGTACTTAACCCTGTCTTGTTTTGTTATGTAATTTTGCAGGTGTTTAAACCTAATCTCTTTCAACAATACTATACCTTTTTAGAGAGAAGTCACTGTATCTTGACCTATTTGAATCATCCTAACAAGACAGTTAATAATTGTTAAATGGTTAATAGTAGATCAGTTATTTCAGCCACTAGCGTAAGAAAAACCATCTTATTTTTACCATGATCCAAATTTATAAAGTCATATATCCTATATCAATAGCATATGTTAAAATCTTTTAAAAACTCTCACATTTATAAGCTAATCTTATGCACATAACCCTTCTCTGAGTTAGACAGCATATAGAAAATTAGTACCTTTCGAATGAAGAATTTGCCCCCTAAAAATTAATATTCTAGCCCTCATAATAAAGTCCAGGCTGGATTCAGTCTCCAGACTACTAGTATTCCATTGCTCTTTCCAGAATAACAGATCAAATTTAGGTTCCCAATATACAGTTCCTTGCACACACTTCTACCACATAAAAATGGACTGTTAGCCTGGAATATAAAGTAATTCTTTAACTTTATAACCTTTTCTGAGTCAGATACTAAAAGTCAGAAATTGCCCTCCAAAGGAAAAAAATGAGTACTAATTCTGCAACCCTTCTCTTAGATTGTCAGTTGGGTTATAAGAGGCCTATGACACTGCTTAGTATATTTTGCTATTTGCTTAGAAGCACTGGAAAAAAAAAATCATATAAGCTCCAGAGTACATAGTCTTATATTTGGCTCTGGAATATAAATATCAGATTAGAAAATATAAATTCAATTTCATCTCTACCTCTGAAAGATTAAAACAGAAAACAAATCCAAATCCAAAAGATTTTTTCAATACAACAGAGGCTTCTTAACTGCCTGATCTACATAGATTGAATTTATTTAGCGAATACACAAATTCATCTATCAGAAATGTAATCACTCATTTATTCAGATAGATATCATTATTCATGCAAAATAAATGGATTCTACTTTAATTGTCTACCAGCAGTGACTATAAAGCAAACTATGTGAGCCTTACAATTGAATCTTTACCACAGGCAGAAGTGACAATATAAACCTCTAAAATACAGTTCACTGGGGTCATCGTTTAAGAGCTCATATCCTGTCCAATACTTCAGACTAAATTACATTATGCTTATGATGCTATTAATCACACCATAACTTCTACACATCCAAAAGAAAAATCATTTCTCTTTATCTCTATCTATAATCCTTACTCAATGAAAATTGCTCAATTATTCTCTGTACTGAAGGTAAATTAAAGAAGGAAGTTAATCGCTTACCTACATGATATTTCATTTCTGAAGCCAAAACATTAACATATGCAACAACAATTAAAGAGAAGAACAGTAAATTACATAAATAAAAGCATGCTTCTGTTTATGGGCTATAAAACAAAGTCTGACTTTTAAAACTGTTAATATGTATAAAGTATAGAAAGTTCACAAAAATTAAAAAAAAAACAGTTCTTAGAAGGAAAATAAAACAAAGAATCTTCATCACATTCATGATGGTTGGATGTCATTTATCACAAGGCATTTTTTAAAATGTAGTTAGTTTAAAACTTGAAATTCAGCCAAAGAGCTTATGTAAAGTTGATGCTAAATTAACAGAGCCAGTAATCTCTGCTTTCAGAAGTATTTAGGTAGAGTTTTTGTTTACATTGATTATTAAGATCTAAAATTCATATTTATACATATTTATATAGAGGCTTTTTAATTTCCTGGCAAGTGAATGGGCCAAAATTGAACTTGGGAAGATAAAGCTTACATATTTTTTCTGCTTTTAGAGAACAAGGTGTCTCAAATGTTTTAAAGTAACTCCTGTATATTATCTTGCTTTCTGTTATTAAATATTAACATTTTAAATAATTTAAATGTAACTAAATCTCACTGTACCAACTCTTATTCTCATGGTATATGTGTGCATGTAGCCTCAGTTTCCTAAAGAAGATGATCATCATGGAGAAACACTGAATTTATGGGTCCAAATGTCTAGATTTTGGTTTGGTTCTCTAACACATCAAACTTTGCACTGGGAAAAATCAATCAATTACAGTTTCTCATTTATGGAATGAGAACAATAATAGCTTCCCTATTTAACTCAGAAATTGTGAGAATCAAATAAATTGTATAACAAATGATATAAGTGTAAGAGATTATCTTTTACAAAATGTAAAATTCATTTATCTATTGTTTGAAAATGTCCTTATTAATAATTTACAATGAACAGACTAACCAAAATAGTCCCTGTCTACAAAAAAGATAAATGGCAGGGTCTGGAAAAATCTCTCCATATCTGGACACAGACTAGGCTGTTAGCATCCATCTCCTACCACATCCCTGAGCTAAACTTACTGTACCATTTCTGTGTGTTTCTCTCTTTTCTATGGGTCATTTCGGTTTATGAGACTTTGAAGGTGATGACAATAACCTGTCTGCCCCACAACAGCCATTGGACACAAATTAGGAGCACACTCTTGTTTGCTTGGTGACTGTGAGTGGCTGAGAGACACTGAGAAATGTGTCCAGATGGGTGGAAGTGCACTCTGTTCTCGGCCTGTCCTCATGCATATTTGATATGCAAATCAAATAATGAGTATTGCCTCGTCCATTGGCCACCTGATTGGCTGTGGGACAGACAAATGAATCTGATTTAACATCCATAGAGAATCACAAAGTCCTGCTATTAATAAAATGTAGTGTTTCCAGGTGACCGCCATTGAACATGTCCTGAGGATCCCCTGCTGTTCTCATAAAAAAAAAGAGCGCTAAAATGTATTTTTAAATTCCGTAATGTAGTGACACAACAGATGAAAATGAGTCACATTCTCTGGAAAACACATCTTGATATTCCAGAAATAGTTTCATTCTTTGGTATCCAAAAGGTTTCCAATCATTTCATAGAATAAATCATTGATTCCAGGACTGTGATTTAAAAGGTTAGAGGTATATATGGACAGAAGTGAGTTATCAAGGGTATGGGTACAGGCATCCTCTGACAAGTAACCACTGGAATTGAATCCCAGTGACATGGGACTAGCTAAGTGTTGGCAGCAGAATAAGAGGCAGAAGCAGAATTGGGGGAGGAGGAAAACATAAAAGCTAAAAGGGGACGAGATTTGGGTACAATAGAACAAAAGAAAGAAGCACAAACAGAAAAAAAGAAGGAAGGATAGATAGCTGGAAGAGAAAAAAAATGAAGAAAAATAGTAAAAGAAGTCACCAATGAGTACCTGCTTTCCCTTGGCATTATTGAGAAAAATAATTGTCCATCATTCTGATTGGTTTCTGCCTGAATCTACCTTCTTACAAAGAGTCATCCATCTTTTCTGCAAAATGAAAAAACTGTCTATAAAGGTACCTTCCAAAGTTGCTTCCTTTTATTAGACTTAATTTTTTTTCCTTGTGCTTTAGGAGATACAATGCAATTAATCACTGTTCTCTACATCAAAAAGCAGTTTCTAGCACCACAAGTGCATGCATGGAATTGACTATGCTTCTCTTGGGGGCCACCTTCATGGCTGTGGAATGCTGCTGGCTCAGGTGCAGACCCCCTTTATTCCACTGGATGAGGGCATAATAAGAGGAACTTGGTTGGATTGCAGTGGGATTATAGTGTGGACATCTGTAATGATCTTCAATTTATTTTTGCACTGCCAGCCTTTGATGGCTTCCAACAGGACTATGAATACTTCTTTCTGATCACATAAATATTTGGAGGAGAGTGAGGGGAGTGGGGACTTTGGGCTTCCTGGAAATCACTGTGCACTTCCATATATCATGTAATTTAACCAATGAGAAGTGTCTAATTACTAAAGAGAAATGTGAGCCATGGCAAAAATTATACTTAATGTTGTTTGAGAAGGTTATATTTTTAAGATGTTGGCTCAAGTTAGTTTTTCTCCTTTCCTACAGGTGGCTAAAAGGAGAAAGAAAACGGAAGAATACAGCTTAGTAGTCCCTGCTTTTGCTTTCAAGAGAATATGCAAGTTAAAAGGAGTATGATTATCAGACCTGAGATTTAAAGTTGAGGGAGAGCTTGGTGGGTGAGGAACATGTGGAGGGAGAGATGAATGCATTTCATATGATGAATGAGAAATGTCAGTAGGAATGTAAAAGAAGAGGAAAGATAAATGTGTGGTTTGGTTAGCTCCTTGAAGGAGGCTATGTGCATGAGGGCCATGAGGACAAGAATGAGAAACAACTCAAAAAAGGGCAATGCAGGAGGTATTCTTTCAGCCAACTGAAGCTGACTTACCACGCACAGCAGGCCCAGTTTTCATGCAGGTGAATGCTTTCCCTGGCCTGCACTCAGAAGCTGCACCAGCTGTCCTTCCCATTGACCTTCAGGGCCGAGCTTTTTTCTTAGCCCCAAGTAGCCACCCAAGACAAGTGGTGACCACAATGACCATAATTTGTGGCAGTTAGTACCCAAGGCTCTCAGAGTTCCATCTGACTTCTTGTAGGCTGCCTCCTTCCAACGCCCATATACACATCTACACAAACACAATATTCCATTTGAGCAATGAGTATAAGAAAGCAAAGGTATGGCCAAGGGCTGTTAATCGGTTGTTGGGGAGGAAAGTCCCTACACCTGAATTTGGGAATAGGCAGTTGTTAAATGAAAATCAGTAAACAAATTAAACTGAACAGAGTTTAATTGAGTAAAGAACAATTTGCAAACCAGTCAGACCCCAAACCAGAATACATTCAGAGACTCCATTGCTGCTGCATGGTGGAAGAAGATTTACAGATGGAAAAAAGAAGGTGACATACAGGAAACAGAAGTGAGGTACAGAAACAGCTGGATTGGTGACAGTTTCGTATTTGCCTTATTTGAACAAGATTTGAACAGTTGACTGCTGTTGATTGGTCAAAGCTTGATGAGTGGCACAAAAGTTGGTTACAGTCTGTTTACATATCCACTTCGATTATAGTTCACAATGCATGGAGAAACCTTTAGGCTAAATTTGCAATATATAAGGAGGTAACTTTAGGCTAAATATAACACAGTAAATCAAACCAGCTCTCAATTCCCCATTTCCCATTTGGAACACTGGTTACACACTTGTCCAGGATACTATGACCTTTGGACTAAGTTTTTCTCATCTAACTCACATATTTAACAGCTGAGTAACAATTAAATTCAGGTGAATGAAAGATAGAAGGGACATGGAGACCCTAGAAGTTCATGTAATATTCTTTAAATATGTGTAATGATTTTTGCATTTTCCTTTATATACCTACACAGTTGGGATACACATATACACACACTCACACTCACACCACTCAGGCCTGGGTAGCCATTCCTTGCAGGCATTCTTTGCATTCCCTGCAGGTCCTAGTTACATTGAGTGTCTAGGCCCCTATTCAAGACTGCAGGGTCAAACTAACGGCTAGAAGAAGAAAGACGTGGTCTTTGTACACAATTATTTAACTAATTCAATTAGAATTTCATGAGTATGGAAAGTATGAGACCCTATCCTGGCTTTGGGGACAGATAATTTGACGTATTAGATGTGACCTTTGTTTTTAAGAAGTTTAAAATCTAGTAAAAGCATGAAGTAAGTACAGCACTGGGCCTGACATAATGGTTGATTTGCATGTATGAATGAGCACATGCAGCATGGAAACATAAACAAAAATGTAACAGGATGAATTATTGAAACATACATAAAAGCTGTGAAAAGAAAGTTATTTTAAAAATAGCTGTTCCCTAGCCATACGGGGGAAAAGAGGGCACTATTTATGCTATCCTTAATCCTCCTCTTCTTGGGGGTAATAAATAGCTTTCTAAGTTCATGTCTGTTCAGGGAAGAATTGGGCTGAATCATCTCAAAGGTGGATGGGTGGACGCAAAAGCTTTGAGGAAAAGGAGTCAAAAGATGTGGGAAGAGGTATATGCATTAAGGGTCCCCAAGCATGAAAGAAACAAAAAACAGAACCATATTTGAATAGTTTCTGTAACTGGAGAATCCCCTCTATGGTCTCTAATAAGTCTCTTCAGTAAGCATAAAGGTCTTAATAGTAATGACTGAAGGCTCCTGAAATGAGTATGTGATTAGAAACTGGAACTCTTCAGGAGTTTCCTTAGGTCTGCTCCAAATAGTACAAACAATGGATGATGAGGGATCCATGTTAATAGCAGTGGATCCACAGGTAATAAAGAGAGCTGGTGGTGAGAATGCCTCAACCATGATCTAAAGACCTGGCTACTTCCTGATTTTCTGTAGTGCAAATCACCCTAAATTCTCAATTATCCCAATGATATGGTAAGTTTTCTGAGTTAAGGAATATCTTTCCAACACAAGTACACTGTGGAAGAAATTCCTCCTTTTATCTCTGGGTAGACTTCATAAAGATCCCTTCTATGCCACTGAAGTAAGGTAGAATATGCCAAACTCAACTGAGGTTGAATTTCTCACCAAGCAAATAGTTGAGGGCTCAGAGGCTTACATGATGTAATGAAATTTTTAAATGTGATAGATATTATTCACGTTGACTTTGAAACTAAGTTCTGCAACTAAAAGATAAGGCATTTGTGACAAGGGCTATAAATATAATTCAAAATATAAGGATAATTTAGACTTGATAATAAAAATAAAGAGTAAAGGATTCTTTATATTCTCCATAGACTGAATATCTGATAAAAGTTAAACTAAGTCAGTGATACAGGGTTATTCCTATCAAAACTAACAATTATTATTCACTATTCTACCTGAAGCCAATTCAAGTCTCTTCTCTATGATGAATAAAACCAATGAAAAAATGATAGAATCTCACAATAATAAGTCTCTAAGCTACAATTTAACACCAATTTAGCAATTCCATTAGAGAGCACATCCAGTTCATTAAAAACAGCAAGCTAACATGTCTATAAATTGCCTTACCATAATCAAATGTTGGCAAAATAAGTAGATAGGAAATACAGTGCCTATCTGAAATATTAGCAATTAATCATAAATAGCCAGTTGCTTGAAAATGTCATGCATATTACTGTACAATAATATTGCTTAAATTAAACTGGAAAAAGTTTCTTTTTTTTATTTTTTTTTAACATGTAAGCTCTTCAATCAGTTTTTCAAAAAAATACATTCAAGAGTTAGCTATTTCTACACATGTAGATTCAATCCATATCAAAACTGAATTTATCAGTTAAGCAGAGTCCTTCTAACAAATTTGGATATATAGCTGGACAACCTTTTAGGTATCAAATAGAGCCCTAGATGGCTATTTCCTTCTGCAAACCCAAGCCAGGAGGGGACTTGATGCAGGCAGCCCAGAGACCAATGTAGGAATGAATCTCTTTTACAGCGTCTCTGATCTGGCAAAGTGTTCCTTAACTCAGGAAATGGCCTATTTCATTGCTAAGCACACATTGCATGATGTTAAAAAGCTCTTTGTTAATTGATTTAAAATCTAGATTTGTATAATTTCCACACATTTGTCCTAGTTTTGCCTTTCAGCCAAACAAAACTCTGCCTCCTCTATCCCAGAGCATTATAAACTTGTGAAACCTACCCCATACCTTTTATAAATCCTCTTGCCTCCAGTTCCTTTATCCACTTTCCAACATGACATGGTTTGTAAATACCTTCACCCTTCATTGACAGTGAAAGACTGCAGAGGTATGATTATGGGTAAAATAAAAGTATTTTATAGTTTATATATTAATATTAAAGGAAAAAAATCAAGGTTATGGAACCCTTGTGGCTATGTTCAAATGTTGTTGTTGACTTGACTATTTTGGGAAAAGTCTCCTTTTTTGAAGTGGAAGGTAGGTCCATTTACTGGAAAGATTAAAAATGTACTAATAGGGACAAGCTTTTATACATGCTGGAAGTAATTAGCAAACTACTTTCTTGTAATTCAGTATTATCTATGTAAACAAATATTTTCACTCTAAATATCTAATGAATTAACAGATTTACCTGAACTTCTTTAAATTCATTCAACAGGTATTGACTGTAAACCAGGCATTACTTTAGATGATGTGACAATGAGCAAGAACAGCCTCAGACTTTGACCTTAGGCTTGACTGATGAAGGAACCACTGAGTAGCCATGCACAATATTAACTGTAATAGGTCTTATGAAGAAAATTCTTAAGAAGCTACGAGAGGAACATTTAGTCCAATCTGGGGGCTCAAGAAAGGCTTCTCCAAAGAGGTGGCATTGGAGCTGCAACATAGTGGAAATTAACCAAGCAAAAGCATGGAAGAGAATACAGCAATATGCCTGGGAAGCAACCATGGATTGAGGCTCTGAAGTAAAAGGAAGCAAGGTTGGACTGAGGAGTTAATTTGAACCCATTATGTCTGGGACACTGAATTGGGACAAGGGGAGGTAATTGTACAAGATGAATTAGACGAGTTTGGAAGAGGCCAAACCATGCAGGGCCTTGTCTTCCTTATCCTTAGAATAATAAGAAGTTTCTAAACGATTTTTTTTTTCATCAGATAAGTCTTAGCATTGAAAAGGTCACTCTGGAAGCACTATGGAGAATGAACCAGAGCAGGGTTCCAGGATATCAGAATAATCCAAGCGAGATGTGAGGGTGGGGGTGCAACAGTGGGGTCTGCAGACATGAGGAGGGCTGGACAGATTCGAGAAACATTTAGGGGGTTAAATGGAAGGAACTGATGGATGGGATGCAGGGGCTGAAGGAGAGCAACTTGTCAAGGATGATCCCTTGAGTTCTACCTTGTGCAATTGATTGGTCAGTGGTGCCCTTGACTGTGACTTGAACACAGAGGGAGAAGTAAGTGTAGGAAGAAAGCAAAGGAGTTTGGTTCAGGACATGCTGAGTTTAAGTGACATCAAAACATCCTAGTAGACAGGCTTGCATTTAAAAATGTTGGGCATGTAGACAATAATTGAAATTAAAACTTCCCCTTTTCTATCCCTTGCCAAGGGCATCACTAAGGCTGGTAAAATGAGTAAATTTGTAGTATACAACCATCCACTGCCCTGCACACACATATGCCATTACCAGTGAGACTAAAGAATAGTTAAACTCTATGAACATTTGGAATATTTATGCATCTGTTCATTCCAAGCAGAGCTACACCCCATAGTAGACTTTATTGAATGTGGAAGTTTCTTCAGCCAACCAGAAAGTACTTAAGGACATTTCCCTATGCAGTTATCTTAAGGTAAATTACCCTTGGCAAGCTGTTCCTTGCAGACTGGAATGTGAATTCACTACTTGCCTTCCCCACTGTTTTGAAATACCACTTCCTAGGATGTCCCTTCTAAGAAATGACTAGCTATTTCGTTTGCTCTCTCAGATTGGGAACTAAGAGGCAAAAGAACAATTGAAATGACATAGGTCTTTGAGGTTGTGTGTATTTCACAAGTGAAGAAACAGAGGCTCAGAAAAAGACATATTTACACAATGCTAGAAGAAGTTTCCTCCATTTTAGTTTTTTTTTTTCTTAATATTTCTAAAATAAGAACAGAATGCAAGGATAGCATTGGTAGCATGTTATCCACATTCCAGTTTTTGAAAGAATACTCTAGTGTACTGAAATAGATGAAATTGTGTTCTTTGTCTCTCTGTCTTCTGACAGTGCTGCCTGGCAGTAATAAAATTCTACTCAAGATAGTGTGTTAAGTATTCACTGAAAATGTCAGGCTCTTCACAATGGTGGCTTTCCTAGATTAGTGAGTGAGTTAAGTTGCTGATCCTTTTAAAGAACAACTATTTATTTCCAAATTGTAAATAAATCTAAATAGTGTCTTGGTTAAACCTCCAACTCAATGGATTATTCTTAGAACATAACTCTCAGGAAGGTCTTTATTCTTATTGTGAACCTAGGCTTAGCAAGGTCTTTTTCATCATTACCATCTTATCCAATGGTAAAGAATGAAATATTATTAATAAAAACAACCTAGTAGCTTGGTTCTGCTTATTCTTTAGGGTTTTACATCAAAATCAATGTGGCTTTTTAAAGTAAACCCCGGGTAGTGTTTAAAATGCTGAATGTGCATGAATTATGCATGTGTACAAGGCCCACAGCCTCAGGTGTATTGCTAGTAAATCAAATGCCACAAATATAAATCCATTTCAATAGTTTATTTGAGGTGCCCCATGCAACACAATATTAACACGATGGCTAGGAAAACCACTGTTCATACTGAGAGATGTTGGTACGTGTAGGAGTTGAAGGTGGTCCAGTGATAATGCTATTTATAAAAGCTAAAGTAATGATGATTGAGAGCTCTTCTAAGTCATTTAATAATTTGGTCCTATGCTTTTATGCCAACAATATGCAAGTTCTCACTTTGAGCCTCACAAATGGAGAAGACTGGATTCTTTCCCTTTAATAAATCACAATCTACCTGGTAATTCACATGCCTAATTACAACGCAAAACAAACAGGGAGCAGTGGGAGAGGTCATATGATCTACTCAAATAGGCCCATTTTATTTTCTTTCAAAGTCCTAGAGAAAATGTTTGTGAATAAGGTTTCTATGATATGTGGTGTCTTCCAAATTTATTTGTTTGAGGACTTGCATAACCATTATACAACAATCAATTGACCAGAACTCATTTATCACTGAACTTAAGGACTAAAAGTTCATCTAGTCCAAACCAGTCTTTTCAAAGTTGTGAAAACCAAGGCTGAAAGAGTTTGTCATGGGATAATTTTTCATGTTATTAATCCCAAATATATATGTGCACATGTATATTCATGCATATTTATATATATAATGTAGGATATGTAAGATATACAAATACTATATATCATACATATTAGAATCCTATATAATAGTGCAAATTTATATATCATTTAACATATATGTATATATATATGCATGTGCATTATATAAGTAAATGATAGCAAATTATTTCAGAACCATCAGTCAATACTGTTATATTACAACCAACTACTTTTGGATTTAAGCCAATCATTTGCCAAAAGAGCTACTTAATTTATTTTCACATTTGTTCTTCCTTGAACCCCATGAGTAAAATGAATTCTCTTAAGTCTGGGTAAGAATAGCGATGAATAATAGCACTTCCATAGTCCTCGAAAGGTAGCGTCACCTAGGCTAAGTAATATTTATTACAGAGCCATTGCTTCCTCTGGAACAACTATCAAAGTAATTAGCCTAAGAGACCGAGCTTTCCTTAATGCAGAGAATGGGCTGATAGAGGGCCTTCATCTTTCATCTCATTCAAAATAGACTCCAAAGAAACAGTGACAAAGGGAAATTTAATTTGTAACTGAGGAGGCAAGATATTAGACAGCCTTGGCGGAATGAGCTTTGAGACTTGCTGGAACTTAAATATGAGTCTTTTATAGCAGGGGTTTATTAAGCTCAACTATCTCTGTGGACTATCTCTTTGCCAAGATCAATCCCCATTCTGATATTTCCCCAAGGGCTAAGCAAACGATAATAGAAAAAGCTTTGGCTCTGTCACTGTAAAAACTGTAGGCCTGTTTCATATTTTGTTCGTATAGTAAGCTATCCTAGGGGAGACATGAGGCTGTGGGAAAAGACAAAGAATCAAATCGATTTCTTAGACTGGCAACAGGGAGGCCACTTTCAGAGGCATCACAAGGTGGAACAAAGCACTGACTTGTCCTCATGAAAAACCATGAGGGTGATGGATCCAAAGGAGGCTTGTACACATAGAGCAGGAAGTATAAGGAGAATAAGTCTTTCTTAGCGAGTAAAAAATAATTACGCATTAGGTTCTATTTAACAAATTATTTCTTCCCAAAGCCTCAAAACATTCTCTTTCTTTCCTCTCATTTTATCAACACTGAATTTTTCTGAGATTAAAAACAGGCAAATAAGATATTTCTTTTTTTATAGATAGGGTAAGAAAAACCAGAAGTAGTGATACGATGTTGCTAAGAAATAAGCAGTTGTCTGAGCTCTGAGAGTGATCCACAGCCGGCCAATTGTGGAGTCACATTCTTGGAACCGTGAGCTCAAACTCTGATCTCCTGTCTCCTCCCTCTCTTATACCTCTACTGAGACAACTTCCTTTCTTCAAGAGGCAGCTATTTGAATTTCTGATTATCATCCTCTTTCACATCCACCCAGAAACATCTGAACCAAATTACATTATATGTACTGACCAACTGGCTTCAGCTAATCAAGTGACTATGCTTGTCATCTTAATGCACGTGGTAGAATTTTCTGGTAAATAATACATGGCATGTGTCAAAAGTAATTTTGTGCCAAATCTACCACACTTCTTCCCCCTTAACACAGTGCTCAAAGTTGTGTAAATTATGCTTTATTCATACCGATTAAAAGAACCACTTTAAATTTTCAGAGCTAAGATGTTTCTGGTGCTTTTGGTTAACATCCGTTTCACTCAAGATCCTCCTTTTTTGAATTCAACTCAAGAAAACAAGTTGTTTACTATGACACTTTCTGTAAGTAGGGTTTCAGATTGCATTCATCACAGAATCTAAGAAATTTGTCTAGGCATCTTGTTGGTATTCTTTTAGATTTAAGCTCAAAGAAGCTTAAAATCAAGCAAAAGAATAGTTATGAAACTCTAATTTGCTGTGGGACAAAATATCATTGCTGAGAATATATATATGTATATATATATATACACATATATATTCATTATATAGATCTACATCTATATATATAGGTATATACACACACACGGGCACACACACATATATCTATTTGGATGTGATTACCTATCAATTTTAATGTAGCAAGCAATAAAATTCATCCTCAGTTTATCTTCCAAATATATCTACTGTATTGGGATTTAGTTTCTAATTTATTTTATGTAGTGCTTTATCTAACCAACTATGGGATAGGTCTCATTCCCTTACTTATAGGTAGCACACCAATAAGAAATAAGCTTGTTACCGTCACTTTCTTGAAGATAGTCTATTTTGTCTATCTCTCTGAGCACCCAAATCTGGTCACACTTGTTGGTTATGTCCATTCTTTCCAGAAAATAGTTATTAGAACAATGGTGAGCACTCCGTGATTACTTACAAGTTAGCACTGTTCTTAGGGCTTTCATTTAATTTTGATGAAATTAAAGGCCCATTTAATTTTGATGACAACTCTAAGAGACACTATTATTAGCCCCATTTTATTTTTAAAGAAACCATGACAAAAACAAGGTAACTGGCACTGAGGCAGGCACATCCAGGTCCTTGCCCTTGGCCTCTGAGCTCTATTGTCTTTATCTATTATTTCTCTGTTGCAACAACAGGCTTGGGTGGCAAGGAACTTAGTTCTTTAGAAATAGCACAGCAGGTGCAGTGGCTCACTCCTGTAATCCCAGCACTTTGGAAGACTGAGGCAGTGGATCATGAGGTCAGGAGTTCGAGACCAGCCTGACCAACATGGTGAAACCCTGCCTCAAAAATGCAAAAATTAGTCAGGCATCATGGTGTGTGCCTGTAATCCCAGCTATTCAGGATGCTGAAGCAGGAGAATTGCTTGAACCTGGGAGGTGGAGGTTGCAGTGAGCTGAGATTGTGTCACTGCATTCCAGCACAGACGACAGAGCAAGACTCTGTCTCCAAAAAAAGAAGAAAGAAAGAAAAAGAAAAGAAAAGAAAAAGAAATAGCCCAAAAGGATTTATTGAGAATGTGTGTATAAACCCACCCCCACTAAAATTGTATCAATTCATTCCACGGGTATTCTAAACGTTAATGTATACATGAAATGCAAATATTATATAGTAGGAAGTATCTTGTCTTTAAAGTTACCAACTCCTCTTCCTAAACATTAATTCCCAACTCTAGGTGCAGTCTGTGTCTACTCTATCCATGGCCTTCTCTGCTCACCTGGCCCTTCCACCCCATCATGAGAAGCCCACAATTGTAATAGTCTCCATACCTTGAACCTGCCCCATAACTATCCTAACATATAGCCATTCCACCTGTTGCTTCATGATTTTCTCTGGCTGCCTTTCTCATTCCACCTTCATATCTGCATATTGTGTGTCTGCTGCTTGTGATTACCTTCTCACTTTGCCAACCTTTCAGTCCCTTCCTCTGGCCTATGAACCTTGACAATCCATCATCACCTTGCAACTGTGCCCATTCTATAAATCTGAGAAGTCCTTGTAGCTTTGAGAAAGAGCTTTCATTAGCCTTACTCTTTCAAGAACTGCTGAACTCATATCCCGTGCCAGCTTCCCTGCCATGGAGGGTGTCCTTGCACTAGGCTGAAGCTGGTAGCCTATGGTCTGATGGTAACTAGTACATGTTTCTGTAATTTCTCCATAAAAATCATGTTTGTCTTCTACCACGCTGCACAATCTGAGTAGAGGCGCCATCTCCATTTAAGCCACCTGTGCTTAGCACAGTACCTGGCATATTTCTGGTGTGTGGTGATACGCTCTCTGAACTGAAATCTGTTTTTCTGCAAAGTGAGCAAGGGAGAAGATAGTTTAGGGGAGATAAAGACCCAAGAATGAGACTCAGGAATAAACCAAGCAACACATTAAAATGCAAGACTGGAAATTCGGGAAGAATACAGATGGAGAAAGTTCATTACCAGAGATAAGGGAATATTTTAAAACCATAATGACACAGCGTAAGTAGAGGACAAACTAATGTTTAGTAGTACAGCTTAACTAAGGGGAACAAAAAGCCATAGGACCATGATCAAAGACGTTTGATGCTGATAACAATGTGTAATTAATTATGCATCATTTCCTAAGTATCTACTATGGTCATAGCAGTATGCTATTCACAGAAAATATTGCATATGTATTTTTATAAAGTACCCCATAGAAGATTAAAACCCTCCTTGGGAAGATGAAATCAATGCATGAAAAACCATTAGAAAGCCATGAAAAACAGGGCTGGGTGCGGTGGCTTACACCTGTAATCCCAGCACTTTGGGAAGCCAAAGTGGGCAAATCAGTAGGTCAGGAGATCAAGACCATCCTGGCTAACACAGTGAAACCCCATCTCTACTAAAAATACAAAAAATTAGCTGGGCATGGTGTTGCGTGCCTCTAGTCTCAGCTACTCAGGAGCCTGCGGCAGGAGAATTGCTTGTACCTGGGATGCAGAGATTGCA
Source organism: Cebus imitator (assembly GCF_001604975.1). Taxonomy (NCBI): domain Eukaryota; kingdom Metazoa; phylum Chordata; class Mammalia; order Primates; family Cebidae; genus Cebus; species Cebus imitator. Next base: position 16,789,215 of record NW_016107342.1, on the reverse strand, counting down.
GTGAGCCAAGATTGTGCCACTGCACTCTAGCCTGGGCAACAGAGCAAGACTCCGTCTCAAAAAAAAAAAAAAAAAGAAAAGAAAAGAAAAAAAGAAAGCCATGAAAAACAGTATTCAATTCACTATTAAATTACATAGTATGAATTAATTGCTTCATTTATTTATTCATTCAAAAATATCAAGAGAATGCTATGTGTATTTTCCTGAATTAGGTAATCACATAGAAAAAAAAGATGTGGCAAACTCAGGATGAGGGTATAAAGCATTCTCATGTTGATAGTGTTAATACCGGTAAGCTTATTAAAAGGGAACCATAACATGACTACCAAGAAAAAGTCAGACATTAGGTCCAGATGCATTTTGCTGGGTACATGCTAGTATGTGAAGAGTTGAGAAATTGTAAAATATTGAGATTTGATTTTTCTTTGCATCAAGGTTGTCCTAAACAATTTTATTGATCCTGTGTATTCATAATAGCTCACAAACTGATAAGTCAGCCTCAAAGCAAGGTCGTAAATCAGTCAATTGTCTTAGAAACCCTGATACCGAACTGTGGCATACAGGATGTTTTCTATAAGGATAATTTGAGATCTGGGCATTGATCTCAATTGAGGAGATTTACCCAGTTCATTTCTGAACTGATTTTCCCTGATGTTTCATTCGGGAAAACTACACATAAATTGTTGTGCTGTGATGAATCTAAATGTATGATCTAATCCAGCTCCAGGGCTGTTTTAAGTCACTGCTCAGCAGGACACTGCACCTGCGTGGAATGCCAATATGATGAAACACAGGCGACTGAACATAAATTTTAAAGGCTCTACATTTCTAAATCAGGAGGAGCCACTTTTACTGCTCTGAATGTTCTTCCAGATCACAATCTATGGGATTCTAGAAATGAAATGACAAACAACTCCACTTTGGAATTCTATATATTGAATTATGATTTACAGAATGGTCCATCTCTTTTAAGAGAAGAAAGTAAATTTAGCTTTGTATTTTATTGCCACAAACTTTTTCTCCCACAGTAATGTAATTGTTGTTTGGTGGAAATCAAGGAGTAAAGGAAGAAATTAAACAGGGTCTAGCCATTTATTTTCCCACTGGTTTTATTACCAAAAGTAGGTAAAATTGTTTTGAAGTCTACCTCCATTGCCCAGCCCAGCCCACCTATGTCCAGGAATAGATTTGCTTTGAATCTTCCTAATTCTCCTCTCTAACTCCCCATCAAAGATGTCAGATAAAGGAATTTAGAATTCTTTTTTTTTAAGACAGGGTCTCAGTATGTTGCCTAGGCTGGTCTCAAACTCCTGTCCTCAAGCAAACCTCCTGCCTCAGTCTCCCAAAGCACTGGGATTATAGGCATGAGCTACCACACCCAGCCAAGGGCATTATCTTGAGACCTGTATGCAGAGCATTTGTAAAGCCAACAGTATTTCCAGATTAAGTTCAGCTATTCATTAAAATTTGTTCCACAAAAGAATTATTAAAACATAATTAGAAAGACCTCATAAGTCCTGCCATGACAGTTTTTTAAAATGTCTTAGTAATTCAACCTAAGAACTTTGCTACAATCCAAAGCCAGCTAATAGAATGTGAAACAATAGGCAAAGTACTGTCAGGTAAATAAAATAAAATTATTCACCAAAAATATTTGAGCCTTATACTAGCTCTAAGATGGCACTCGAAGCTGATTTTTCTGTTGCACAGGTCTGAGCTCCCTATCAGTCAGAATAACAGCAGAAAAAAAAACTTACATTACAACTTTACATACTGACAGAACGTAAATGTCCTTTTTAAAATTTTTTTAATTAAGGTATAATTCACATACAATAAATGCACAGATTTAATGTGTATAAACCATAAACTTCAGTTTTTACATTTTGACAATTTTTACACTTATATACCTACCACCCAAATCAAAATATACAACATTTATATCAGTCTAGAAAAGTCCATCATGCCTCTCTTTATGTAATCTTACCCCAAGGCAATCACGAGTGTGTGCATGTCTGTTTTTATATGTGTGCATGTATATATATAGCTGTATGTATATGTATATACACACACACACAAACATATACATATGGATATATATCTGCATGCTTCCTAGGTACCATTTAGGAAATCTTTACCTACCACAAGGTCATGAATATCACTTCCTGTGTTTTCTTCTAAATGTCTTATAGTTTTATTTATTTATTTATTTTGAGATGGAGTCTTGCTCTGTTGCCCAGGCTGGAGTGCAGTGGTGGGATCTCAGCTCACTGCAACCTCTGACTCCATGGTTAAAGTGATTCTCCAGTCTCATCCTCCTGAGTGGCTGGGAATAGAGGCATACCACTATGCCCGACTAATTTTTTTTTTTATTTTTAATAGAGATGGGGTTTCACCATATTGACCAGGATGCTCTCGAATAAATCGCTTGACTTCAGGTGATCTGCCTCCACAGGCTCCCAAAATGCTGGGATTACCATTACCCTGTTTTATTTGCTTCTTAATAGCACATATTTTAGATCAACACTGACGTGACATATTTTTAAATCTGTTATTTTTTTTTTCACCAGAAGGCCCCCATTAAAGTACAACAATATTTCCTATCACATTTTCTTGTCTTCATCCATTTAAGCAGTCACAAATAAAGAGGTAGCCAAGAGATACATGTATTTAACAAAAAGTGTTCCTAGAAGAGGAAACATCAAGTGCAAAGGTCCAAAGGTGGAAACATGCCTGTTGCACTTGAAGGACAGTTTGAGCCAGGGAGAATGGAAATGCAGGAGAAGGCTGGGGGTGAGGGAATCAAGGACCAGATCTCACGCCAGGGCTTCTTGTGCATGTGCTGGTGCTGGGTATTCACAGTCATCAGAGTCCATGTCATCACCACTAAGCTCCACACTCATACTAATCCTACAACACAGTGAGCTCTCAAAGTTAACTATTCTGGAAAAGCAATCTGATTTCAAAGATCTATGGTGAGAAGGCATATCAAATATGCAAAGTAGTTCAGGGAAACTGATAGAAACGAAAGTACATAGAATGAAAAGAACAAAAACCTAGCCTGTAAGAAAGTAGTCAAAGATACAGAAGGAATTCCTCACATGAACTTTAATCTACAGATCCTCTCAATATGAATATTGATATATTTAAACAGCATGAGATTACTAAGGGAGATTATGCTGGAAAGAACAAGCATTGATATTGAAATAATACATGAACGAGAAATAGGAACAAAATTGATGGAGATAAAACCCCAAACAATGAAGAGAGAAGATGAGCAATAATCAGAGCAAATGCAGAGAGAAGAAAAAGAGGAGAGGGGGAAAAGGAGCCAATAGAGGGAAGGCAACGGACAGAGAAAGACAAGCCAACAAGTGTCCTTGAAGAAGACAATTTTACAAATGGAACAGGAGAACAGAAACCATTCCCAAAACTTTGAACAGATAATGGAACAGGAAAACAGAAACCATTTCCAAAACTTTGAACAGATATTTTTCATTAAATGAAGAAAGAACAGATTTAGCAAATTGAGAAACCATACTAAGTTACAGGAAATTGTGAAAAGTTACTCAATGTTGAGGTGTGCACTGATAAAGTTTTTTTAGCATCAACAATGAAGAAAAAACATTAACTTATCCTGTTACAAAAGATCTTGATGCAATGGAAAACATTGAGGTTAACATGAGCCTTGTGCTCAGAAACATTTAAGACAGAAAATAATAGAATTATACCTCAAAAGTTGTGAAATCATGTCTCAGTGTTCTGAGAACAAGTCTGACATATGACCAGTTGCATATATCTTTTCCCTAAAGTTACTGTACATAAAATACTTTGTGGAGGGTGGACAGGGAGGGATCCACTGTAGCTCAGCCACCAGAGACATGCTTCGGTTCATAAGTCTGTAGTAAATGCTTCTTTCTGAGAAACTGGAGTCAGGCTCTTTCTTCAGCCTCTCAGCTCCCTTGGCCTTTGGGGGTATATTTGCATTTACCTATTCACCTTGGAACATTCCTCTTTTCCTAGACATATACTCTCACACATTTTTTATTTTATTTATTTTGGAGATGGGGGTCTCACTCTGTTGCCCAGGCTGGAGTACAGTGGCAAGATCTCAGCTCACTGCAAACTCTACCGTCTAGGTTCAAGCGATTCTCCTGCCTCAGCCTCTTAAGTAGCTGGGATTACAGGCTCCTGCCACTGCGTCCGTCTAATTTTTGTAGTTTTTATTAGAGGCAGCGTTTCACCATCTTGGCCAGGCTGGTCTTAAACTCCTGACCTCGTGATCCACCTGCCTCGGCCTCCCAAAGTGCTGAGATTACAGAAGTGAGCCACCAAGCCCAGCCATACCCTCAGTTATACGTGAAATCTTAGAAAGTGGAACTCATAAAAGTAGACTAGAATGGTAGTTACTAGAAGTGGGGAATAGGACATAGAGAGAAGTTAGTTAAAGGTTACAAATCACTCAAGTAGGAGAAATAAATTTGAAAGGTCCATTGTACAACCTGGAAATAATAGTTGGTAACAATTTATGTATTTTTTAAAATACCTAAGAGAGTGAATTTTAAGTGTTGTCATCTCAAGAAAAAAATGATTAGTATATAAGATAATGCCCATATTACTTAGCTTGATTTAGCCATTCCAATTTATACATATTTCAAAATGTCAGATACACAAAAAATAGGTATATAATTTTATTTATCATTTGATCTTATCCAAAAGGCCAAGAAGCAATTATAATTTTATTTATCAATTTAAATAAATAAATAAAAGAGCTATTACAACTCTTTAGGTGATAGGTATGACAGGCATTTTAAATCATCACCTGTGATCCTAACAGCAACTTTATCTGATAGGAATTATTCTCTCTATTTTATGAGTATACTGAAGCTCAGGAAGTTAAATAACTGGCTTTCATTTAGTTGCCACAATATCACTTAACCGGTAAGCCGGGCCAACCATCTCAAAGGATGGTCCCTACTGAGGCAGGCACAAACTTTCAGTTGCTGGGCCGTGAGAATGCCTAAGAGTTGGTACCATAAAGCGCAGAGTAGTCTTGGGTTTCAGGCAACACAGATTTGCCTATATGCTAATCTCTGCAAGTCATACATTTTTGTCTTGTTATTCCACCTCAAGCACAAGTGCAAAAATTTTTCTGTCAAGACTGAGGTCTGACATTTTGTACCATGACATTTTGTATACCACTGCTATAAAATACAGATTCTTATCCATAATAGAGAACCAATAAATATTTGCCAACTGATTGTTAGAGATGAGAAATGTTTACCTACCTCCACAGTATTTATTTCATATATGAATTACCCTTATGTTTGAGAAAAATGGAATTTCCTCATATTGTCTATGTGGGTTGAAATAACTGACCTGTATTATCTATTTTGTTTTTACACTAATTTCTACAGAAACAATTAACCTTTAAAGGTAAGGAAAGTTTTTATTTCTTGATGTTTTCTCTGAACAGTTTTTGGCTTTTAGCTTTGGAAATGTCCCAATGGAAATATTTGTGACCAATTAAGATGTGGTAACCCAGTATCTTTTTTAACACGATGATTAGTTATGTGAACACAGATTAGTGATACAAATATGCTTAGGAGAATAAAAGCCGATTTCTCAATTCATTAAGTTAAATTCAATATCAGTCATATCTGATGTGACGGCATCTCATTAATAGGAATGAAGTGTTTATAATAAAATCAGTGACTATGAACTTTTATTTTACAAAATAAAAAGTCACTAACAATACCCTATTGTTGTCATGCTAGCCTATGACCATTGGTTAAGTTATTCTTTATTACAGAAATGAGTAATAAAAAGTCTCTCTCACACACAAAGATGTTCCAGACTTAACACTTTCCTAGCTTTTAATTGTCCCAAGAATTTTTAATTAAAAATTCTTTTTAATTTTTTAAATAGGATTTACAATGCCCTTTGTGATAAGATGTAATATGTCAACTTGACTGGATCACAGGGTGCCCAGATATTTGGCTAAACATTATTTATGGATGTGTCTGCAAGGGTGTTTTTAGATGAGATTAGCATTTGAATTAGAGGGCTCAGTAAAGCAGATTGCTTTCCTCAGTGTAGGCTGTAATCATCCAATCCTTTGAAGGCCTAAATCAAAGAAAATGCAGAGGAAAGGAGAATTCACCTCTTTTGCCTGACTGCTTGTGCCAGAAACCTGGTCTTCTCCTGCTGTCAGGCTGAGACTCATGCCATTGGCCATCCTGGGTCTCCAGCTTGCAGACAGCTGATCATTGGAGTTTTCAACATCTGTAGGTGCATGAGTTTAATTCCTCCTAATAAATCTTTCATCTTACCCCTTAGTTTCTTGACCATCAAAAAACTAAAGTGAAAATTTTAAAAACATAAAAAAAAGGTCGTTTCCTTTCTACTTTATTCAAAAGAAAATTATGAAATTGCTACTCTATACCAGGCACTACTCAGAAATGTGGAGATGCTACATTGGTAACCTCATGGAGCTTACATGCTAGATGGAAGAGAAAAACTTCAGTAACAAGTAAATATTGATATATAATATATTAAAGGCTAACCTGTGACAAGAAAAGAAAACAAAGCAACATAAGAAAGATCAGAAGTGTAGGGGCAAGGGAAGGTATAATTTTAGATAGAGTGGCCAGGGTAGTTGCTGCTGAGATGATATTTTGAGCGAAGACTTGAAGGAGACTGGGAGAAAGCCACCGAGATTTTTGAGAGCAGGGCGGACTTATCCATTAGGCACAGCAGGCACAGTGCTTAGGGCCCAGGGTATTTTTAGGAGCTTATATTTTACCTTTTTTTTGGAGTCAGAAGGGAAAAAATGAACTCTTAGGGTTGGAGATAATATTTAAATGTTTACCCTGAATAGATTTTAGTCTTTCTTCTACCAAAACGATCCTTAAATATACATTTCATATATGTTAAATAGGTATTGATTATATATTTTTACACATACGGGTGTGTGTGTGTGTGTGTGTGTGTGTGTGTGTGTGTGTAACATGTATATTTGTTTTTTGATAAAGCACAGGGCTAATAGGGCAAGGACCTAAGGCCCAGAAAAGTTACAAAGCAGCCCTATTCGAAAATAGGTTTTCTAGTCAACAGTTGCCATTATCATCAGAATGGAATACATTAATGAGATATAAGTGGTATAATATCAACTAGAAACAGTCTGGAGAAGAATTTGTAGGGCTTTCAGAGACTTACAGAACCAAAAAGTACTTTACTGTTTAAATCCTAATATCATACCTTAAATCCTCAGTTATCCAATTAGACCTCAGTTAATGAGTTATAATGGTTAAACAGCTTTTCTTCAGTTGATAGTCCACAAATTCAATATTATTTCTTGTCAGTTTCTCCAGTATCTCTGATGACAGTTCCTTTTGTGGAAAGCCCTAACATACTTTACACAGTTAATGCAGACAGGCTTTAAAAAATAAAAACCCACTCTAATAATAAAAGTAAAAGAGAATTGATGGTAATTTATTTCAATGAGCAAATCATTAAATGGTGATGAGGAGTTAAATTTACCTTATTCAGAATACCCCAAAGTCCAAGAAAAAGTGTATTTAGTTTCCATTGAGAAAAGAAAGAAAGCAAAAAAGAAAGATGAGAAATTAAAATACTTGGATGGCAAAAGCAAGCAAGGAAAGATAAAGAGCTAGGTAAACACAAAAAATATCACGAACTGAATTCAGTAAATGGGCATTTTAAAGTGAGAGGTCTGTTATTTTTATGGACGTTTGGGGGAAATTTAAAATTCCATTCAGATTCAACTTTTTTTTTTTTTTTTTCATTCTCGATGGAATCTCACTTTGTTGCCAGGCTGGAGTGCAGTGGCGCTTTTTTTTTTTTTTTTTTTCATTCTCACTTCATTTTCAGCCCCTATATTCCTCGGGCTCTAAAATATAAGTTTCTTATCACCTAGTAATCAAGTTCAAATTTTAGAACTAACTTATAAAGAAAACTTTTATTATCAGTTTTTAATAAATGTACTGAATTAATCTATGTGTGGGGCTGGAGGTATTGTGGTGCTGGTGGTGAATGCATGGTGGGGGCTTGGGATTAAGACTGACTTGCTGACTGATTGACTGATTAGTTCAGGACATAGTGAAGAAGAGGACCATGGGTAAGTCCTGAAGCACAATCACAAAGAGTAGAAATAGGTGGGCTTCCTTTCATATCATTTCTGATATGGATTTATTTTAACTACTCTTCAATCTCCTTTATTACCGTGTCCTGAATTAATCTCTCCCTAGGTTCCAGCCTCTGTTCTATCATAGGTTTACAGATACAGAACAGTATCATAAGTATATAACAGCAAGTTTATCATCTTTAATGCTTGTTTAATAAATCAGAGGGTAGTAATGGTGTGATAGTGTGCCAGAATTGCTAGCCTTTGCTTTAGTTATTTAGTAATAACTAAAATAAGCAGCCCAGGATAACTAAGATCTGTGTGTAAACAAATGCTTATCTTGACTTCTGTAAACGACTGAAGTAACAAACAGAATGACAAAAGTCCCCTGGCCCTTGGAATGTCCGGAGACCCCCGCCCTCATCTCCACCCAGGAGGTGAATTACAGAATCCCCTGGCCCTTGGAATGTCCGGAGACCCCCGCCCTCGTCTCCACCCAGGAGGTGAATTACAGAATCCCCTGGACCTTGGAATGTCCGGAGACCCCAGCCCTTGTCTCCGCCCAGGAGGTGAATCACAGAATCCCCTAGACCTTGGAATGTTCAAAACCTTTTCATCCCCATCCCCGCTCCTCACTCCCACTCCCAAGGTGGTTTTTCGGGTATAAAAAGTCTTGGCACCCTCCTTTTGACGCCACAGGTTGGAGAGACGTGAGTCCTCTGTGGTCACCGGCATAATAAATGACCCTGCAATCTGGCATACTTTTGTCTTGGTGCTAACTTTCTAGGCTTGGTCCAATACAACAATGGGACAAGTGGTCGCTTAGAGGAAATGGAGGAGTCAAGAAAAATAATATGTATTATATAGAACTGTCTTGAGGACTCACAGTAGTATATATCTACATCTACATAACTATAACAAACGTTGGAATAAGTTAGTAGTTACTTGACATGATTTTCTTCTTTCATCCTTATTTGGATATCAGAAAAACTTTCAATTAAAAGGATAAGCCAAATGTGCAGGTATTTAGTGGTGGTGACCCATAGCTACCACTAAATAGAAGATGGAACATGAAGAAGCTATTCAGAACCCTTTCTTTCCAGTGTCCCCTCCTCTATTCTCTCATGTACATTGCCTAAACCTCTCTTACACTTTCATCGTAACAATTACAATATTGTCTCCATCATGACTACAAGTATTTTAATCTTCCCTCTTAATTCTATCTATTTGAAGTCCCCTTCTTATTTATTTTTGTGGGCTGCTTAGTTCCAAAACAGTGCCTAAAAAAAGTAAAGGTGCATAGTGAGTATTTGGTTAATTGAATTAAATTTGAAGAAACTGATTTATTCCTTTCATATGTTACACTTCAGAGCCTAGGAAATTTATTTCATGGTTATAAGGTATAGCATACATAATTTTATTAAGTGGTGACTCAGAGATAATGAAACATTTCTCAATATATTTACAATTTACTAATTCTTGGAAAATGTATTATTTGTCACACAGAAACTCAGGAGAAAAAGTTGGTGAAGAGACTTCAAGGAGAAAAGCGTACAGAACTAAAATTATGGATATAATTGGTATATGGATTTGCACCTCTTCACTGAACTCAAAGGACACTCCATTCTCCTGGAGAGTTATTTGTAACTCTGGATGGCCAGATAATTGCCTGTTAAATAGTGAATGAAAATTGTCAGGGGGTGAGAGAAAATGCAAGTCATTTACATTCCTTAGGAGAATTTGCAAACTAGCTCTACAGCTCAAAGCAGTTTAAAGGAAAGTAGGTTGAAGGGTCATTGAAAAGAGATACAACTGATAAAGGTTGATTAGAGTTTCTTGTCATATTAGCCAGTTAATGATGTATTTAAATTATCCTGTAAGCTCTTTCATTATACCTTAATGTTCAGAATTTAACTCTTTTAGTTTGAAAGGCCTAGATGAATTTTTTACATTTGAAGATGAATAATTCACATATAGGACAGAGAGTACTGCTTAGAGCTACATACAAGATGAATAGCAAAGGGTGATGTGTTGACGACAAGCTGAAGAAGTTAGCAAAGGTAGGCCCTTCCTCCAAACGGCATTTGAGTTCTGCATTGGTACAGTTTTTATGATCACTTTTGGCACTGTTTTTGGAAAACAAGCATCTATATACCCTTCGGCACAGCGCTTCTACCTAGAAATCTATTATTAAAAATGCTTAACATGCTCAAAGATAAAAGTACACGTATTTTTATTACAGTATTGTCTATAACAGCAAAATACTGAAAACAAAATAGATTCCTAGCAATATAGGGCAAAGTTAAATTGATGATGGTATAGTCCAAGCAACTGATACTATACAACATATAGAAAAAAATAAGGTGAAAACTACGCATAAAATATTAAGTGAATAAAATAAGTCACAGAGTAATATATTTTACATATGTTTTAAAACTCCTTTATATGTATTAAAAAGGTATAAAATTGGCAGGCATGGTGGCTCAGGCCATTAGTCCCAGCTACTTAGAAGGCTGATATGGTTTGGCTGTGTCCCCACTCATAATCTCATCTTGACTTGTGGCTTCCACAGTTCTAGTGTTGTGGGAGAGACCCAGTGGGAGATAAATGAATTGTGGGGGCGGTTCCCCCATGCTGTTTGTGATAGTGAATAATTCTCATGAGATCTGATGGTTTTATAAAGGGAAACCCCTTTCACTTGGTTCTCATTCTCTCTTGCCTGCTGCAATGTAAGATGTGCTTTTCTCCTTCTGCTACGATTATGGCCTCCCAGCCATGTGGAACTATGAGTACATTAAAACTCTTTTTCTTTATACCAGTTTCAGGTATGTCTTTATTAGCAGTGTGAAGACAGACTAATGCAGAGGCTGAAGTGGGAGGATCACTTGATTCCAGAACGTCTAGGCTGCATTGAGCTGAGATCACACCACTGCACTCCAGCCTAGGGACGGAGTGAGACCCAGTCTCAAAATAGGTGTGGAAGTCATATTCTTTCTTTTTAAATTTAACCTTTATTTTAAATTCAGGGGTACACATGGAAGTTTGTTACATAGGTAAACTTGTGTCACAGGAGTTTTTTGGTACAGATTATTTCATCACCCAAGTATTAAGCCTAGTACCCATTAGTTATTTTTCCTGATTCTCACTTTTCTCCTGTTCAAGTAAGCAACTAAACAGACATGGGCAGGGCAGGAGAGCCCCCGACACCACCAGGAATGTCAGGTAACCTTTAGGTGATGGTCAGGGGATGGTTAAACGCCTCTCAAAAATAATAATTGGTTGCAGGTGATGCCGGAGAAAGACAGTAGAAGAAACCTGAAACTGCTCATGCCTGTAATCCCAGAACTTTGGGATGCTGAGGCGGGCAGATCACAAGTTGGGAGTTTGAGACTAGCATGTCCAATATGGTGCAGCCCCGTCTCTACTACAAAAAATTAGCCAGGCGTGGTGGCGCATGCCTATAATCCCAGCTACTTGGGAGGCTGAGGCAGAAGAATCACTTGAGCTGGGAGGTGGAGGTTGCAGTGAGCCGAGATAGTGCCATTGTACTCCGGCCTGGGTGACAGGGAGAGACTTCATCTCAAAAAAGAAAGAGGAAAAAACACAAAACTGGTGTTTAGTAGCTTCGTACTATCTCAGGACCTGGGCAAGTGAGCTCAAGTATGCTCACACTAAGAGGTAAAATGGCAGAGTTTAACTGGCATATGACCATCCTCTACGAACACTGGACTGGTAAGGGAAGAATGCCTCAAGTGAGCATGTGCACAACTTCAGTGAACACACTGCCCATGCAGCTCCTCACTGTTGCTGGCAGGCTACTGTGCATGCAGATAGCACACACCAAGGGAAGAATCAGGGAAGAAGGGACATGACCCCCTGGAAGCAGGCCAACATAATAAAACACCAAGTCAAAGGTCAGACTGTGAACTTGTCTTTCAAGTTGCTTGCTTGGCCTTCTTCCAACTGTATTTCCTTCCTTTTGTTTCTACTCTAGAGCTTTTAAATGAACTTTCATTCCTGCTCTAAAACTTGCCTTGGTCTCTCCTTCTCCCATATTATGCCCCTCAGTTGAATTTTTTCTCCTGAGAAGGTAAGAATTGTGGTTACTGCAGACCCATACACATTTGCTGCTTCTAACACTCCCACCATCCACTCTCTGATAGGCCCCAGTGTGTGATGTCCTCTATGTGTCCATGTATTCTCATCATTTAGCTCCCACTTATAAGTGAGAACATGTGATATTTGGTTTTCTGTTCCTGCTTTAGTTTGCTAAGAATAATGGCCTCCAGCTCTATCCATGATCCTGCAAACGACATGATCTTGTTCTTTTTATGGCTGCATACTTTAAAAGAAATATGTATTATCTTATAATAAAAGTTTCAAAAATAGTTTGTCGATGGTTGTTGTTACTTAGTAATTTTGGGTTTAGAGTTATAACCCATAAAATTTATGTGTACATTTTCCAAAAATTTAACCCTGAAATTGCCCTACAAAATATAGAGTAAATTCAGATAAGTATTTTTGTTCAACATTCCACGAATATTCAAATGTATACTTCCCATTCTTTATTAATATAATCAGTTATTTAAGAGTCAAGAACATAAGTCATCAATTTATGTAAAATCATGTTTTAGAGCAACTTTTATATAACCTCTGTTATTTTTCTCATTAATCCCTATTTTTGCATTCATAGCGTACTATTTATAATCAAAAATCTCATCCAGTACTTTGTATGTTACATTATTACCAGTTTCTCAGCTTTTGATGAGCTATAATAGGCAATATGTCTAAAAAATTGTGTCTGTGACATGACTATCAAGTTTTTCAAGATGCCACTTACACACGTCCCCAGAGATTTTCTCTTCTTTCACATAGAGATGTTCTTTCCTTTCTTCAGGTAAATTGGAAGAGGTAGCAAGGTCTCTACATTAGGAAGTATACAGTGTGGTTTCTGCATCAGTATCACTTGGGAACATGTCAGCAGCATCAGTCCTCAGGCCCCACCCAGATCTGCTGGATCTGAAACCTGGAGCGGTGGGATCTGTAGGCCTGGGACCAGCACTTCATGCTAACAGGCTTTTTAGGTGATTCTGAGTCACAATCAAGTTTCAGAACCTCTTAGATATAGACCATGATGAGATTTTTTTTTTTCTTTGTAAAGGAGATGGTGCTTTCCTATTTAGCTTCCTCTTTTGTCAACTAATTATTTCAAAACCTAGAGCTACATGTAAAACTATACTCCTTAAATTGACCCTCCTGTCATCTCCAGCCCCTAAGTACCTCTGTTTTAGAACCTTCAGAATTTTCTTGAATAGCCTGTATCTCCTAATAAGAATCAGAACATTTTGCAAAGTATGAAAACAAAAGATTTGTTTAAAAAACATTTAAGCAGATTTTATTATAATTGCATGGTTAACAGTAATATCTTATATTCTATACTGAGTAGAAATTAAATTTGTGAGGCTTCACACACACAAAAAAACATTAAGAGGGAAAACACTCCATCTTACTTATGTTACTTGGAAAGACTTACGGAATCAAAATATCTACTCTAGATTTAAAAAGTTAAAATTAATCCATTATTCTCTCTAAATCCAGAGATGCTGAATAAAACCAAGTTAAATCTAAATTTCAAAAAGCATGATCAAACAAGATTTTTATAAATATTACTTTAGAAATTAGTTTTTACAACTACCTGCTCACAGAGTCAGTTTGTAATTGTTTCAAATTTAATGAATGGCTGGAGGCAATCACTATATTTAATTTTCAAGTAACACATCACCAGAAAATGCCCCTGGAAATATCACTTGATTGGAAGAAATGTTTTTTTCTTTAGGAGCACAGTGGAAAGCTAGCACCTACTGAGTGGGAAATACTAATCACTGAATTTTTTATTGTTTTTCCTCTCCAATTAGAAAGAGTCTAAGTAACTTTCTACTCTTTTAGTGCACTGCTTGGAAAGAAAATAGAGACTACAAGAAAACTATAAACTTTTGAGAATGATTTTAGCATCAGAGTCTAAAAGGGCAGCAAGACGTAAAATTCCTCACTTGAATTCTTGAGTTTCAGGTAAATAAGACTTCAACATTAGACAATATTAAAATTCTGATTCCAAGTCCTACCTCCCATTTGAGTTCTCAGAAATTCCAGTTTAGCAGACCTGAATCGGAGCCCAATAATTTAACTATTTAATTTAAAAATCTGCATTTTTAACAAATATTCTGATATGATTCTGATAAGATGGTAAAAAGTCCACACTTTGAAAAAACTGGCCATTATCTCATGTCTACTTAGCTCACAAGAATAAGAAGCTGTAAGTATAAGTAGCAGTTGGTAGATTTGAAATACTAAGCTAGGATTTTCAAAAAAAATTCTTTTTTGGAACATTAGTTCTGGAATGTTCCAGGATTCATGTGCCAAAAATAGAGTTCTGGGTCAAAAATATTAAGAAAATGCTTCATTCCAAATATTCCCTTTGGGAATTTGATTCACAAAGTCCACTAACACATGAAAGGCCCTTGAAGAGTACCTCAATTTTTAAAAGGTTTTATATTTTGCTTAGTACTTAAATTACTTTGCAAGAAAAGATTATTTTTGTCTTTATAAATTTAGTGACATTTCCCCAGAAGAGTTTTCTTTTTTTTTAATAATATTTATTTGTAACAGGTTAGGCTAATCTGTAAAATTCAATCCTGTTGCCCATAGAAAGAAAACATGTATTAAGTAGATGGGTGAAAAAAAATGGTTTTTGGTGTGGACCCAAATCAGGAAGTTTCTATAATCTCCCATTAAAAAAA
>NW_016107342.1:16761881-16774080 GCF_001604975.1 Cebus imitator | reverse complement strand
TCTCTATTAAAAATATAAAATTAGCTGGATGTGGTGGTGCATGCCTGTAATCTCAGCTACTATGGAGGCTGAAGTATGAGAAATATTTGAACCCAGTAGGCGGAGGGTGCAGTGAGCTGAGATCGCGCCACTGCACTCAGCCTGAGCAATAAGAGCAAAACTCCATCTCAAAAGAAAAAAAAGAGAGCAGAATTTATATTCTCTTCACTCCATCTCTGCACAACAGAGAATGCAAAACAGAGCACTCTGGTGAGAGAACAGAGCTGCAGCATCAAGAAATTTGTAGATTAAGGGCAGTTAGCACTAATAACTAGTACTTTGGACAAACACAACTCAGTGTGTTATCAAAACATTTTACGTTGACTTCCACAGAATTTATGCAGTTGGGCAAGATTTATCCCCTGCAACTGGAAAACTCCGAAAGCCTATTCCTTTTCTGATCGCTCTTTCATGATAGGAGTATTTCGGACTTGGTCTTAATTCAGGAATTTAAAACGTCCAGTCCAGTATATTAACAATTTTTATTATACAATATACATTCATGCTACTGTAGATTATATATCATATAATGGCATATATAGAATAAAATTATCATTCTAATAACAGTTTGATCTTCATTCAAAATAAGACTTCACCACAAGCCTGCCTCACCTCCTCATCTATGACTCTTGTCAATGGGAAAAACTGTGTAGAAGCTTCCTTTTTTCTCATTTACCTTATCCTTCAGCTGCTCCTGTGGAGCTTTCAGAGGTTGAAGCACCAAGAAGGAGATAGGGAAGAAGACAAAAAGAAACATACTTTTTAATTTGAGTAATGTACTATATCTTACCTTCACACTCTGAGCCAGGTGGATGCTTGAAAATGCCTCCTTGTCTTATGAGCATTCCTCTCAATTTCTTGGAGGTGCCTGTGCTATCCCCTCTGACTGAGACTTTCAGGCCCTGGGCAACACGCTCTCTCACTCTGGTCTTGCTCCTCTTTAGTGCAGATTTTCAGGTGATCTGTTCCCCTAAGACTCACTAATTGGAGTCCCATTGGCCTCCCATATGACCCTCTTGGATAAAAATCAAAATGGCTCTGGTCTTGCTTGTTTCTTTTATTTGGTCTGAATCAGGTTTATAGACTCACCATCCTCTACCTTGGTAAGTCCTGAGAGTGGAGACAGATTTCAAAACAATAACATATTTGCGTCTAAAGCAGCTTGCTGGCCTTTCTTGCCCTCTAGATTTTGTGAGCAGATATTAGAACAGTCCATTGTGCCTGCCATCCACCTAACAAGTTCTCCATTTGCCCATGGGAGAGCCTTTTTTAAATTTGAAATCAAGCAGGCAGCCTCCCACTTCCTTGGGTGGGTAGGTGGCAGAACTTAAAGCACAGGGCATGCTCTATCCCAAGGAAGATTGCCAAATTAACTTCAGGATATCCAGTTACATTCGAATTTCGGGTAAACAAATGATTTTTTTAAACCTAAGTATGCCTGTGCAGTATCTGGAACATAATTATACCAAAAAATTATTTGTTGTTTAACTGTGGGGTGTTTTATCTGACATCAACTAATTCTCCAGCTCTCCAGATACCAACAAGGTGTGGCATAATTCAATTCTGACTGTAAAGTTAGTGCAGACCCCATAGTGAAGTGGCATCATTGTCTAGGGTAAATACCCAGTGTTTGTCATCTCACATCGAGATTAAGGACATAGACACACACAAGGAGTGCATTTAGGAGTGGAGGAAAAAAAAAAAAAAGAGAGAGAGAAAAGAGAACAGCTATCTCCCTTGTGAGAGAGGGGTTTCCCAAAGGAAAATCCAGTGAGCAGCGGACTGTATTAGATTTATAGGCAGTGTCTGATTTCCAAAGGGCCCAAAGAATGGGCCATCTTGTCTACTCCTTACTATATAGGTAACTTGGCGAAGAGAAAGAAAGATGGAGCCGCCATTTTGAACATGCCTACTCCCAGGTAGTCTTTTCCTATTGTCACAACTGCAGCATTCACCCGTGCAAGCTTCCAGCTTACTTATCTGTCTGCAGCTCAATTTTACAGGCTGCCCTTTATTAGATAAGAAAATAATTTGGGGGCTGCTTTCTATTAAAAGGAAAACCTTGCCAAGAACTTCCTCACTTGCTGCCTAATAATTTCTCTTTAACTCCTATATCATCAGCATAAGGTCTCAGGATGACAAGACTGCCCCCAACTTCAGATATTAGCTGCAAGTCCCAGGTTTTCTGTACTTTTGACTGAATGACTATAAATAGGAGGTTCCTATGGCTACCTCCTCAGGTTCAACAATTTGGAAGAAAGAACTCAGGAAAACAGTTGACTTAAGTTAAAGAAAAGCCTTAGACAAATTAAATTTAACAGTGTTTAACTGAGCAAAGAACAATTTGCAAATCAAGCAGCCTTTGACCCCAAATAGGTTCAAAGAGACTGCTGCTGTTGCATGATAGGAGAGGACTTATGGACAGAAAAAATAAAGTGACATACAGAAAACAAAAGTGAGATACAGAAACAGCCAGATTGGTTACAGCTTGGTATATGCTTTATTCGAGCCTCGTTTGAACAGTCAGCCACTCTTGACTGGCTGAAGCTCATTGATTGTCACAGGAGTAGGTTACAGAATGTTTACGTATCAGTTAGGTTACAGTTCACGGCACATGGTGAAAACTTTGGGTCAAACTTAAAATATGCAAGGAATCAGTTTTAGGCTAAACTTAATACTTACTTTTACTAGCTTTTATAAAGGATACATCTCTGGAAACTTGAAATGAAAGAGAGGCATGGGGCAAGGTACTGAGTGAGCTTGGAGGTACAGAGAGCTTCCATACTTTCTGGGTTTGCAATCCTCAGAGCATCTGGATGTGTCCACCAACCCCAAGGCTAATATCAACTCAAAAGTTTTTGTAGTATTTAATCATCCTTCTCCTACCACTTCCAGGAGGTCCAGGGGTGGGATTCAAAGTTTCAATCTTCTAATCACTTTATCTTCCTAGTGACCAGCCCCATCTTGAGACTAACTGGAGACCCCACCTTCATTACTTCTTTAGACAAACTCAAGATGTGATCAGAAGGGACTTTATTGGAATAACAAAAAACATTCCAATCACTCAGGAAAATTCAAGAGTTTTAAGAACTCTGTGCCAGAAACCAGGGACAAACACTAAATATACTTCTCTCTCTACCATAATCTGAAATTCAAATGTAACTAGGTAATCACCCAACAGATTCTTCTTGCCTGATGAATGGATAAAACCAATACACTGAAACATGGCAGTATGGCAGTAGAGGAAGTGTTTAATTAATACAGGGTTAGGCAAGTAGATTTATTTATTATTCAAATTAGCCTCCCTGAGAACTCAGAGGCTAGGGTTTTAATGATAATTTGGGGAAGAGGGGGCTAGGGAATGGGTGCTGCTGAACGTTTGGGGATGAAATCATAGGGTTGTAAAAAATGGTCCTCGTGATTAGTCAGCCTCTGAGTGGGGGCCCAAGATCAGCTGAGTCTAGAGTCACAGGTCCAAGTGGAGTCAGTCAGTTGCCTGAATGCAGAAATCTGAAAAACACCTCAGAGGACTAATCTTAGGTTCCACCCAAGATGGTAGAACCTCCTATAGATAAGTGGTGTTATATATAGGAGCAATTGGCAAAGACACAAATCCTGTGACCTCAGGCCACATGACTCCTGAGAAGTAGGGGATTATAGAAAAGCAAGCTAGGAAAGAGTGGCTGGTAATCACATAACTATGCCTACATCTTAGCACAATTCAGGCCTCTCCCATAATCCTAGTCTTGTGGCCTTTAGTCTTACAAAGGCAATTTCATTCTCAGAACAAGGAGGGGGTCAGTTTTAGGGAGGAACTATTATTATACTTGCTTCAAAGTTAAATTATAAACTAAATTCCTCCTATACTTAGCTTAGCCTACACCCAGGAATGAGCAAAGACAGCCAGACTGTGAGGCTAGAGGAAAAGTTGAGTCAGCCGTGCTAGACTTCTCTCACTCTCATATTTTTTGCAAAGGAGGTTTCAACCAGACATCCTGTTATTTTTAT
Source organism: Cebus imitator (assembly GCF_001604975.1). Lineage (NCBI taxonomy): Eukaryota > Metazoa > Chordata > Mammalia > Primates > Cebidae > Cebus > Cebus imitator. The sequence continues at coordinate 16,770,033 of NW_016107342.1, read as the reverse complement.
TTGCTAAGTCCAACAACCTTACAACAGATAAATCTCTTCTCAAATATTTTCCTTCCATAGCCACTATCCAAATATTTTATCCTCTGAAAGTGGCTGATAGTTACAAGAGATATGAAACCATTTCTCTGGATTTCTTAGCTCACTCTGCTTGAGCACCTTACTTAGGAATTTCTAATCTATTGTGTCCTGGCACATTACTGGAAACATAATTTAGCAACCTGTCATGCTAACTATTAGCAGTAGGCACTTTGCAGAACATTAGAGATGGCAAATCTTTATAAGAATACTCTATTTTTAAGTGAACTTTGAACATTCACATATAGAGGCTGTTTGAAATAGTCATAAGGGCTCTAACACAAAGAATTAGTGTCCAAGTAACAAACAGTCTAGTATGAGGACAACATAGTACACAAAGAAGTGAATCAGCAGATACTAAAATTTAAAAAAATGGAAATTATAGAACACACAGAAGCAGTTAGCTAACTCTGTTAGCCATAGCTACAGTTTTCTGTCACTTCCTTAAAGATAAGAAAATTAAAATTAATGTGAGAACAAACATTGAACATTTATGATTTTTGCACGTTCATGAAGGTAAGTTTATTTTATCTTCATTGTGAATTGTCTGCCATTTCTAATGAATCATTTTTTGTTTGTTTTCATAAAGAACCAAGTTTAAAAACTCCTGCAGGTATTATTACAGGTATATATCTAGAACCATACACAGCAGTCTAAACCTGCACCCTGTATTATTATCTGGGCTAATTTCAGCTGATAAGTTTTTGAAACTGTTTAAGGACCTCAGGTACCAAGTTGAGGTAATACAGTTAAGATAAACTCTCTCAGAAACGATCTAAGAATTCTATCTGTTAGAAAACAGGATTCTCTCCGGGATTATGAAAAGATAATGACCTATACACAGGTTACTTCATATCTTTGCCAAACTTCTTTGGTGGTGATTTTTTAGAAGCGTAACTGCTAGGTCAAAGAGTAAGTGCATGTGAATTTTTACTATTGTCATATTCTACTCCGTAGCTGTAGAAATGTATGAGTGTCTGTTTACTCAGTCTTATAATAGACCATATGATAAAACTTGGATTTTTGTTAATCTGATAGGTTAGAAATCGTATCACAGGAGAGTATCAATTTGTGTTTCTCTCATTATATGTGAATTTAAGCATCTTTATTTGTATCTAAGGGCAATTTACATTTTTTTTCCTTTTATCTAGCTTTTAATTGTGCATAGGCTTTTCTCAATTGTTAGGAGGATTTCTTATATAAGGGTATTAATACTGGATATTTTGAGTTACTTGCAGAAAAGTTTTTGTTACTTCCGATTTTAAAGAAAATTATCCATATGTGTATATAGTTTTCTTGTTTATACCGAGGGCTCTGATCCTTAGAAATTATCCTGGTCCCTGATGTGAAGAATTGGTTGAATCTTTCCCAAAATTATACTACTGATTTCTATTGAATTAAGATATCTTTTCTTAATTGTTTTCTACTGATTTAAGATATCTTCTTGATCATACATCAATTTTCACATATACCTGGGTCTCTTTCTGGAATTTTCTATTTGGTTCTGATAAATATTGGTCTGATAAGTGGCATTCATACTCCAATACCACAATGTTTTAATTATAGTGATATTATAAAATGTTATAGCATGTAAAGGTGAGTACCTCCCCCCCAGAAACACTCCCCACACTTCTGCCACATTGATTTTGTCATTACCAGAATTTAATAGCTAGTTATTTATGCTTATTTCTTCTTGTAAACTATATAATCAACCACTTTAGTTACAGAAAAAAAAGCAATTTAAAAAATGTAATAGCAATAACACCTTGAAATTAATTAGGAAAATGGAATCGCTTTAAAATGATGTTGTGTACTAAAATATATGGCATACTTTTTTCTTTGTTCAAGTCTATTTTTGTTACCTGAAAAAAAGCCAGGGTTTGTTTACCTGGTAAATAACAAATGGCTCTTCATGAGAACAGGTGTCGACCAGTAAAAGTTCTATTACTTGGCCCAAGTAAGGAGGACACTGGGAGTATTCACCAAAGCACTGTCTTTATGAAGGAAAGTGACAAGAGGGTATCATGGGGTAATGGATGGGGAGAGGGTGCATCATCGAATATAGAGGAGGGGTCCCAGTTGTCCAGATGCAGTGAGTTATCATGCCAGCACATAGGTCATATGTTGTGCTAATGAAGCCATATCTCTTCACAGGTAGAAACTTTAGCATGGTAATGAGGGAAGTTTACTCAGGCTCATCTTTAAGTTGCTAGGCCTTTCAAGAGCTGGTTCCAGCCAACAAAGTGACCACATTTGCTATCAGGTATGGGGAAGAACAGGCTGCAGAGGAGGAGGCGTAAAATAGGCTGATGGCTCAAACTGATTAAATTTTGATAATCCCAGGAGACCTTCCCCATCTGCTTGTGCTTTTGTATATTTATGCTGAAACAACTATGTTATCCTTTCCTATTTTAAATAGAGTCTTCTCTGCTCTTATCTCCTTTAACTAGCTGTACATATGTGAAATTTTAAATTTTTGTGTGCGCTTCTGGATAGCAAAGGAAATAACCAACAAATTGAAGAGCTAACCCACAGAATGGGAGAGGAAATTTGCAAGTCATCTATCTGATAATGGACTAATAACCAGAATATGTAAAAGATCTAAAAATCAGATTTAAAAATGGGCAAAGGATCTGCATAGACATTTCTTAAAAGAAGACAAATGGTGAGGGGAGGATCCAAGATACCCAAATAGGACCAGTTCTGGAATGCAGTTCCCAGCAAGAACAACGCAGAGGGTGAGTGCCCACCGCATTTCCAAACAAATTTTCACTGCCCACAGAACAGGAGATGCCCGGGACGAAAAGCGCCATGAGTTTTCAGCACTGCAGTTTCAGCCAGTGCCGGGTTGGTGCACAGAAACTCACAAAAATCTGGGCAGCCATTTCAACTGGTGCCTGGAACATGTGGGAGACAGAGCCACCCATTCAACTGAAAGAGACAGGGAGCCAGGAGATCTGGCTCGGCAGGTACCAGCCCCATAAAACAAGCAATCTGAGACGCTCTGGATTGAGTTTCTCGGCAAGCGCAGCTTGACCCAGGATGGTCCAACTCAGTGGGGGGAAGGGCGACCACCACTACCGAGGCAGTTCACACAGCAGCTGGGAAGAGCCTGTGGCAGTTCAGCAATGCCTCTGCTGGCAAACTGTGACTAGACTACTCCATGAGGGGCAGGGCATCTATGAAAAAAGGCAGCAGCACAACAGGAACTTATAAATAAAGCTGACCTTCCTAGGACAGAGCACCTGGGAAAACAGGCAGTTATGAGTTCTGCTGCAGCAAACTCAAAACTACCTGCCCAGCATCTCTGCATGGAATAATGGAGCTTCCAGCTTCCTATACGGGACAGGCCGTCTCCTCAAGCAGCCCCCCAAACCCAGTATACCCAAAGAGATATCTCATAAAGGAGAGCTCAGGCTGACATCTGGTAGGTACCCTTCTGGGATGAAGATAACAGAAGAAGAAACTGGCAGCAACCCTTACTGTTCTGCAGCCCCTGTGGGTGATGCCAAGGCAAGCTGGGTCTGGAGTGGACCTCTAGGAGTCCTGCAGCAGAGGGACCTGACTGTTAGAAGGAAAACTAAGAAAGAGAAAGAAATAACTTCATCGTCAACAAAAAAGATGTCCACTCAGAGACCCCATCGTAAAGTCACCAATTACAAAGACCACAGGTAGGTAAAGCCACTAAGATGGGAAGAAACCAGTGCAAAAAGAATGAAAACACCGAAAACCAGAATGCCTCTCCTCCTTCAAGGGATCACAGCTCCTCACCAGCTAGGGATCAAAGATGGATGGATAATGAATCTATGAATTGACAGAAACAGGCTTCAGAAGGTGGATAATAACAAATTTCTCAGAGCAAAAAGAACATGTGCTAATCCAATGCAAAGAAACTAAGAATACAGAAAAAAGGTTAGATGAGACACTAACTAGAATAAACAGTTTAGAGAAGAATATAAATGACTTGATGGAGCTGAAAAACACAGCACGAGAACTTCGTAAAGCTTACACAAGTTTCAATAGCTGAATTGACCAAGCAGAAGAAAGGATATCAGAGGTTGAAGATCAACTCAATGAAATAAAAGAAGAAGGCAAGAATAGAGAAAAAAGAGTGAAAAGAAATGAACAAAGCCTCCAATAAATATGGCATTATGTGAAAAGACCTAATCTACGTTTGATAGGTGTACCTGAATGTGACGGAAGTAATGAATCCAAGCTGGAAAACACTCCTCAGGATATTATCCAGGAGAACTTCCCCAACCTAGCAAGCCAGGACACCATTCTAGTCCAGGAAATACAGAGAACACCACAAAGATATTCCTCAAGAACAGCATCCCTAAAGCACATGATCATCAGATTCACCAGGGTTGAAATGAAGGAAAAAATGCTAAGGGCAGCCAGAGAGAAAGGTCCAGATACCCACAAAGGAAAGCCCATCAGACTCACAGAGGAACTCTTGGCAGAAACCCTACAAGCCAGAAGAGAGTGGGGTCCAATATTAAACACCCTTAAAGAATAGAACTTTCAACCTAGAATTTCACATCTAGCCAAACTAAGCTTCATAAGTGAAGAAGAAAGAAAATTCTTTATGGACAAGCAATTGCTGAGAGATTTCATCACCATCACATGTACAACCATCTGATCTTTGTCAAACCTGACAAAAACAATCAATGGAGAAAAGATTCCCTGTTTAATCAATGGTGTTGGGAAACTGGCAAGCAGTGTGCAGAAAGCAGAAATTGGACCCCTTCCTGACACCTTACACTAAAATTAACTCCAGATGGATTAAAGACTTAAACGTAAGACCTAACACCATAAAAAACCCTAGAAGAAAACCTAGGCAAAACCATTCGGGGCATGGGCATAGGCATAGGCAAGGACTTCATGATTAAAACACCAAAAGCATTGGAACAAAGGCTAAAATAGACAAATGGGACCTAATTAAACTCCAGAGCTTCTGCACAGCAAAAGAAACAATGATTTGAGTGATCCAGCAACCAAGAGAATGGGAAAAAATTTTTGCAATCTACCCATCTGACAAAGGGCTAATATCCAGAATCTACGAAGAACTAAAACAGGTTTACAAGGAAAAAACAAACAAGCCCATTCAAAAGTGGGTGAAGGATATGAACAGACACTTTTCAAAAGAAGACATATATGAGGCCAACAAAAATATGAAAAAACGCTCATCATCACTGCTTATTAGAGAAATGCAAATAAAAGTTACACTGAAATATCATCTCATGCCAGTTAGAATGGCGATCATTAAAAAATCTGGAGACAACAGATGCTAGAGAGGATGTGGAGAAATAGGAACATTTTTACACTGTTGGTGGGAGTGTAAACTAGCTCAAAAAACTAGTTCAACCATTGTGGGAGATAGTGTGGCACTTCCTCAAGGACCTAGAAACAGAAATTCCATTTGACCCAGCAATCCCATTACTGGGTATATACCCAAAGGATTATATATCATTCTATTATAAAGACACATGCATGTGTATGTGCATAGCAGCACTGTTTACAATAGCAAAGACCCGGAACCAACCCAAATGTTCACCGATGATAGACTAAACAAGGAAAATGTGGCACATATACACCATGGAATACTATGCAGCCATAAAAAATGATGAGTTTGTGTCCTTTGTAGGGACATGGATGAATCTGGAAACTGTAATTCTCAGCTAACGAACATAAGGACAGAAAATCAAACACCGAATGTTCTCACTCATAGGTGAGTGATGAACAATGAGAACACGTGGACACAGGGAGGGAAGTGTCACACACTGGGGTCTGATGGGGGAACCAAGGAAGGGACAGCAGTGGGGTGGAGAGGTCGGGGAGGGATAACATGAGGAGAAATGCCAGATGTAGGTGATGGGGGGATGGAGGCAGCAAACCACCTTGCCAGGTGTGTACCTATGCAAGAATCCTGCATGATCTGCACATGTACCCCTGATTCTAAAGTACAATAAAGAAAAAAAAAAGAAGACAAATGACAAGCAAGTTTATGAAAAGGTACTCAACATCATTGATCATCAGAGAAATGCAAATCAAAACCACAATGAGGTCTCATCATTCTTTAGTTAAAATGGCTTTTATTAAAAAGACAGGCAATAACGAATGCCACTGAGGATATGGAGAAAAGGGAACCCATACACTGTTGGTGAGAACATACATATAGTACAACTATTATGGAGAACACTTTGGAGGTTCCTCAAAACACTAAAAATAGAGCTACCATATGATCCACAATCCCACTGCTAGGTATGTACCCCAATAAAAGGAAATTGGTATGTCAAGGAGATATCTGCACTCACATGTTTGTTGTAGCACTATAAACAACAGCCAAGATTGGGAAGCAACCTAAGTGTCCCCCACTTAGGTACATATACACAGTGGATTACTATTCAGCCATAGTAATATGGTTATATTACAAATAGTATATATACACCATGGATTATTATTCGGCCGTCAAAAAAAGAATGAGATCCTCTCATTTGCAGCAACATGGCTGGAATTGAAGGACATCATGTTAAGTAAAATAAATCAGGCACAGAAAACAAACTTTGCATGTTCTCACTTATTTCTGCGAGTTAAAAATTAAAACAATTGACCTCTTGGAAATAGAGAGTAGAACCATTACCGAGAGGGTAATGGGATGTGGGGAAGTGGGGATGGTTAATGAGTTATAAAAATATAGTTAGAATGAAGAAGAATTAGTATTTGATAGCACAACAGGAAGACTACAGTCAACAGTAATTTATTGCATATTTTAAAATAACTAAAAGAGTGCAATTGGATTGTTTGTAACACAAAGAAAGGATAAATGTTTGAGGTGATGGATTCCCTATTTACACTGATGTGATTATTACACATTGTATGCTTTTATCAAAATACCCCATAAATATATATGCCTACTACATATCCAATTTTTTTTTTTTTAAATAAAACAGGCCAAATAGGCCTGGCATGGTGGCTCATGCCTGTAATCCCAGCACTTTGGAAGGCCGAGGCGGGCAGATCACAAGGTCAGGAAATCGAGACCATTCTGGCCAACATAGTGAAACCCCGTCTCTGCTAAAAATACAAAAAATTAGCTGGGTGTGGTGCCGTGTGCCTGTAATTCCAGCTACTAGGGAGGCTGAGGCAGGAGAATCGCTTGAACCAGGGTGTTGCAGGTTGCAGTGAGCTGAGATTGCGCACCTGCATTCCAGCCTGGTGACAGAGTGAGACTCCATCTCAAAATAAACAGACAGGCAAACTGGTATTTGACCAAACAATTAGATACCATAGCCTAGCCAAGTATACACACAATTAGTCTGCAGACTTGGATTAAGACATTTTGCTCTAGAGATATTACATTTGCTTCTGACAGTCTCTTGGGGACATTACACTAATCAGAGACCTACTCAAAACCAACTCAATCTTAAGATTGTCTAGACTACGCAAGATATTAAACTTCAGGTTGCAATTCCATGACATGCCTTGTGTACTTCTGGTTGACCCTCACTCAGAGCTTGTAGTTCTTTAAAATCCCAGCTAACTGGGCATAAAGCTGTCTCTTAAACCTCTTACTTCTGCTAATCCTGGTCTTTGATTTTTTTTCCCACTTCCCTTCCTAAATTATCATACCCAATTTAGAGGAAACACAAATGCAGGTCAAAAGTAGCTTTGGTGTTTCTTAAATTCTCTTCAATGTTTTAAAATAATATATTATTCAGATTTTTTTGTAAAGTTTTTGAGGGAGAAATTATTAAAATAATCTAGCCGAACATTGCTTCTAGAAGCTAAACCTAAAATTTTCCACTTTTCCAATGCAACATGGTAGTTCAAACAAAACTTCCTCCTTATCAAAATATAATTAAAATATTAAAAACTGATGGAAATCATTACAATTTTTAAAGCAAGGTTCTCCTTAAATTTTGTTTCTACAGAATGACAACATCTGCATAGCGAAAGAAAAAAAGGAAAAGAGTGGTTTGTGGTCAAGTAAATTTGGCAAATGTTGCAATAAACTTTTTTTTTTTTTTTTTTTTTTTTTTTTTTTTTTTTTTTTTTTTTTTTTTTTTTTTTTTTT
>NW_016107342.1:16739384-16761851 GCF_001604975.1 Cebus imitator | reverse complement strand
GCTACCACAACTGGATAATTTTTGTATTTTTAGTAGAGACGGGGTTTCACCATATTGTTCAGGTTGGTCTCGAACTCCTTACCTTGTAATCTGCCTATGTAGAGGAGAAGTGCGTACTTTGCTGTGCTTTTTGAACTTATTTTACCATGAAATTTCTTTTTCACATGGAGCATCTCCAAGGACATGGATCATCTCCAAGGTGTTACATACCATGTACGTACTTAAAGTTGCTTGAAAGTAATTGTAATAGCTGTATTTTCCTCTTGTCCTAAGGCAGAGGTGCCTGCTCTTACCTGTTGGGTTCTGCTCTATCCAGAATGGTGGCTAGAGTGCCATATTCAAGAAGGTGAGAAGCATAGAAGAGCTAGCAGGAGGGCTGCTCTGCACGTGCATAGGAGGAACAGGAGCAGGTTCATACCTAAGTGAAGAACTTTCCCAGGTCCTTGTGCTTCTCTGTCCTACCAGACATCTGGGGCTTTGTGATTCTTGTCAAAATCTGTGAGAGTTTGCTCACACAGGCCCTGCACACTCTCCTCTGTGAGGGCACAGGGTCTCACACCTACACCAAGGGTCAAGTAAAAAGATTGTCTAGGAGCCTCACTCCCAGTGAGCCCAGCTAGATAGCTCACTTTCACAGTACCAAACGTTTCACTGTTGGGTAATTAAGTGAGTTTCTTCAAAGAGTCTCTACATTGCTGTTTTGGAAACTGCTTAATTTTAAGTAATTCAGTTCCTAAATTTCATTTAATAGAGAAAATATTTCAGTCTCGAATCTAAATTGCATATCAATAAGTCATAGTCTGTTTCCTGCAACCCCAGCATTTCATTATCTATAAGTTTTATCACTGGGATCATTTCCAAACACAAACCAAAGAGTTTTTATTATTAGTAGGGCTGAGCATCATTTTGTGTTTGCTGGTTTTCTTTTTAGTCATTGTGATTCTAAAGGCCATTTTAATCAATTTCTAAAACCCACTTAACCTGGTTCTAATTGATTAATGTATTTCTTCTCCATGTTTTAAGCATTTTTTTTACTCTTGCTTTTCAGAAAAATAAATGTGTGTGTACGTGTGTGTGTCTATATACCTTTTAATCATTAATGTTACTTGGAAAATGTTAAATTAACTAAAGTGAATGTGTAAAATAAATTGGATGAAAATTTAACTTCATTGCAATATTGAGATTTTCTTTTTTTTTTTTTTTTTTTTTTGAGACAGAGTCCCACTCTGTCACCCAGGTTGGAGTGCAGGGCACAATCTTGGCTCACTGCAACCTCTGCCTCCCAGGATCAAGCAATTCTCCTGCCTCAGCCTCCTAAGTAGCTGGGATTATAGGTGCATGCTACCACAACTGGATAATTTTTGTATTTTTAGTAGAGACGGGGTTTCACCATATTGTTCAGGTTGGTCTCGAACTCCTTACCTTGTAATCTGCCCCCCTCAGCATCCCATAGTGCTGGTATTACAGGCATGAGCCACCGCACCCGACCTAATATTGAGTTGTTTCTCTAGGGATTAGCAGGTCCCTCTGTTCAATTCTTTAATTCCCCTTTTTACACTTTCGTGGTTCCAGGCACCTCCTACACATGGCTTAATTATATGCAGTCTTTTGAACTTCCTGGAGTGATGCTATATTTAGTTGCCAATATTATTTCTGGTTTCTATTCTCATGGTTTCTCAGTCAGGCAATGAAATCATCTGAAAATGCCACTTGGTCTTTGTTTCTGCATTTTACAATTTTGTCTAAAGGTATTGCTTATTTTTCTCTATCAGTCATAAATATTAGTGGGGACAGTGGCTTCCTTGTCTTTCTTCTAATGGCAGTGAGACAAGAGTATGCCAGTGCGAGCTGAGGTTCTTCTTTCTCTGAGATCTATCTGATAAATAATGTTACAGGATTAAACAAATCCTACCAGTTTTTATGCGTCTTGAATCAATATAAAATGCTGAATTTTAGAAAATACCTTTTTTTGCATCTTTTCAGATGAGCATGTATTTTTTCCCCTGACATTCTAAATATTACTTCTTTATATTCTTATAAAATACCACACTCAGTTCACGACCAATCAAACCATCTCAGTTTTAGGCTCCTTCTTTAGGAGACTTGATCAACAGAACCCAGTAGTATTTTAAGAATAACTTAGTTCCTAAATTAAAATTGGTGAAATTTAGAAACGATAGGGCCAACTTCCCAGTGGTATTTCTTCCTTGAGTATAAGGTTTCAATAGGTAATGATACACAGCCTTATCAGTGCAAGAAAGTGTTCTTCTATTTGTATTTTGCTGGTTTCTTTTTAAAATCATGATTGAATGTTGGATTATGTCAAATGCTTTTCTGTATTTATTAAGATGAGCATTATTGTTGTCTTTTTTCTATTAATATGTTTTACAATAATTTATTCTTGGATGTTAAACAATCACTGCATTTGTAAAATAATTCCACAAGGTTGCCATATATAATTCATTTTATATGTTACTTTATTCAGTTTTCTAGTGTTTTTAGAGAATGTCTCTGTCTGCATCCATCAGGAGATAATTGGTCAGTTGTCTTAATTTCTTAAAATACTTTTGTCTGGACTTCATATCATGCTAATACTGGCCTTATGGAATAAACTGGGAAGTATTCTCTCAATAGTGAAGGGCTGAATCGTTAGTGAAGGATTGGTATTAATTCTTCATTAAATACTTGCTCAAATTCACAAATTTTTAAAAATTAATAAGCACAAATTTTGGAGGACATGCCTATAAAAGTTTGTGATAATTTATTTTCCTAATTTTGTATGCATCTAATTTTGTCAACTTTTAGCTGTTAAATACCTTTTGCTCTTTTTATATGATCATCGATTGTTATCTTTTTATAAATTAAAAAATACGACTTATTAAAAGATTAAAAGGCTGTTAATAACACTATTCGTGCATTATTGATGCTAAGCTGATTTTTTTCTCTTTTCAAATTGATCTTTAAAGACCCTAAGAAGTCTTGATTAGATCGGATTTTAAGGAAAATGTTGGCTCACAACATCTCTTAGTGGTCTTCTATGAAGTCCCTATGGATTCTATCAGGACTCCTATTTCGATATTCACTACTCTCCAAGGTAGTAGTAACACACAAATATGAACTCTGTGGGGGGGAAAAGTCTGAGGTAGCTTAGTTTAGATAAGGTAAATGTGGGGAGACAAAAATTCAATGAGAGTTTTTGCAAGTTGAATTCTAAGTAAACTTTGTGAATCATTTGGATTGAAAATGTGGCCTTACTTCACTCTGTAGTTACCAGAATTAGCCCTAAAACAGCTCATTAGCACTACTTGACACTTTGTTAAATATTCAGTATAAATTCCTACTTTCATAGACAGGGTTTTCATTCTAATTAGTTTCCACTAGTGTAGCATTCTTTCCAGAAGGAATGTAATTGTGGTTGGGATTATGGATTGATTTATCAAGCAATGAAGGTTACTAACAAAAGACCATCCCAGCTTACATAATCTCTCTCCATATTTCCAATTCAGAACATCAAATAAGTTTACCTTCTCCATCTTATTTGCAATTATTTTTTCAAATTGTGTTTTGTCAAAAAAAAAATCCACTATGTTACTCATATTTCTCTTACCTAACCCTGGATTACATTTCAGAATGATGATAATCAGCAGGCTTTAGAAAACAGTATATTTATAGCAACATGGTAACCAACTTAATTAGGTAATATCAAAGATGAATTGAAATATCTATGTTCTTTCTCTTGATTCAGACAATTTTCTTCATGATCTGATTTACAGATGGAATTACAGAAAGAATTACATGGCTTGATTACTTTTTAAAGTGATTATTGAGCTCTTCAGATATTTATTGGTTCCTCCGGATCAATTATCCACATTTATAAAGTGCTATATCTAATTAACCAATCTATTTCACTTACACTTTTTAAATTGCCCCATTGTTGGTCAGATCATGTTTGATAACACCAGACTCCATTATACAAAATAATTTTATTTCTAAGTAGGTTTCTTTAAAGCTGTTTCTCTGATTATATATGACAACTTCAACAGACTAAAGCCACTGTACAGACTGGAGCTGCCATAGTCATTTTCTATATTATGGAATCAGTCTCTATTCTTTATAAATATGGATCATGGCAAAAGTTAAGACTTGCTTTGCTACAGCATGGTTAACATGGTAGGTAAACTCAAGTGAGTAGCAAAACAATAATACTGAGAGTTGAATACATGATGAAAACGTAGAAAACCCAGATTATTTAATAACAGAATCTTAGAATTAAATGAGATAATTTATGTTAGAATTAAATTAGATAATCACATTAGTGATTATCTAGTACAACTTCTAACTAAAGCAGAAATCTCTTCTGGCACATACTTGACAGAGACTATTTTTCATTATTTATTTATTTATTTATTTATTTATTGAGACACAGTGTTCCTCTGTCACACAGGCTAGAATGCAGTGGCAGCATCGTGGCTCACCGCAGCCTTGAACTCTTGGGCTCAAGCAATCCTTCCACCTCAGTTTCTGGAGTAGCTGGTATTACAGCTGGCCAGTTTTTCTATTTTTTGTAGAGACAGGGTCTCACTGTGTTGCCTGGGTTGGTCTCAAACCCCTGGCCTCAAGCTATTCTTCCACCTTGACCTCCCAAAATGCTGGGATTACAGGAGGGAGCCACCACACCTGGACCCATTTTTCATTTAAACAAATTCGATAATATAAAAAATCACTTGCTTATAGGGAATCCATTATATCTCAAAGCATCAGAGAGGTATCACATCCTCACAGGTGAGCTGGAGGCTTCAGAGCCCAACTTTGTAGGTTCAAATTCCATTTCTACGCTTTCCTGACTGGAAAGATGGGCACATTTCATAACATCCTGGTAATTCAATTTTGTGTTGTATAAATGGATTTCTATAAACATTAAATTAGTGAGAAGTTATTATTAAAACATGATTTTAGGCAGATAGAGAGGAAAAGGTGTCCTTGGAAAGTTTTTGTTTCTTTTAAAAGCAGCTCCAGAAACGTTTTTTATCTAAAAAAAAAGGGCTGGCTCTTAGGTGTGGCAAGCTTTGATATGCAAATACAAACTATTAGAAACTGGATCCACCCAACATGGCGATCCCCAGCATTGTCCTCTTGCCCATGCCGCTGCCCCCAGCATGTGCCTGGCAACATGGCCGCCCCCACATATCCCCACGTGTGTAGAACATCGCGGAGCCCTGCATCGGCATATTAAAAGACTAGGGTGAGAGGGCCAGTTTTTTCCATGCCTGGTCAAACCAATCCCCTGAGCCCTATGCAAATCAGACACTGCCTCCTTCGGCCTCCTAATAAAATTGGCTGGTATCCTTGGCACAGGGGGTCTTCTCTCTTAGTTTTGGAGTCCACCTCCCTCTGTCTCTGTACAGGGAAGCTTCTTTCTTCTTTCTTCTCCCTTCCTTCTTACCTATTAAACTCTCCACTCCTTAAAACTACTCCAAGTGTGTTCATGCCATTTTTATCTAATTAGACTCCAGATGAAAAACCCTGGTGTTCCTCCACTCATCGGAGTAATATCATTAGTAAATATGAATAAAGATACAGTTAATATTATATAAACACACAGAACACTCTCATGAATACAATGTTATTTGTTAGAAAATTATTATTATTGTATATAATTTTGAGATGGAGTCTTGCTCTGTCACCAGGCTGGAGTTCAGTGGTGCAATCTCAGCTCACTACAACCTCCACTTCCCAGGTTTAAGCAATTCTCTTGCCTCAGCCTGCCGAGCAGCTAGGACTACAGGCACGTGCCACCATGCCGGGTTAATTTTTTGGATTTTAGTAGAGACAAGGTTTCACCATGTTGGCCAGGATGGTCTTGATCTCTTGATCTTGTGATCCCCCCACCTCAGCCTCCCAAAATACTGAGATTATAGGTGTGAGCCACCGTGTGCAGCCAGAAAATTATTTTATATGTAAACCCAAATCTGTCTCTCCGTACCTTCCACTCATTCCTTCTAGCTCTGACTCTAAAACCATACTATGTAAAACATATCCCTCTTCTGTATTTCCAGGCTCAATCTTCTGGACCTTCTTTAGGCAGAGTGTTACCAAAGGCTAATAAACATGAATACTGCCTTAAAGTCAGTGGAGTCCTAGGCTAAGATTCACATGTTTCTTGGCTTTTTGGCTGATTCGCTGCACTCTACATTTTTTTTTCTTTTCAGTTTTACAGATCTTCAGCATGTAGCATATTTTTTCGCAAACTTTATGTCTTTATTTTAACAAAAGTTTAACCCCAAGTTTTAGGGTAAGAAAAGTATGCCACATATACAATACATATGCACACACAAACACACACACACATACACATTGTTGCCTGTGTATCCCATAGATAGAGGATACACTTCTGGAGCACATCTTCACTACAGCAGCTTCCTGTAGAAAGAGCAGCTTCCTGCTCTTTCTTCCCTTAGAAAGAGCAACTAAATCAAAATGAATAGTAAGTAACTTATTATCACTTCACTTTCAGAAAACAGTGTTGTTTGCATTTTTTCAGTACTTCTACGAAGACTTCAAGAGGCCAGAGACACTGATCAGGCAGGAAAATATACAGAGGGAAAATAACATACATAAATGCCAAGCATGTAGCCTGTAAAGCTTTCAATATGAAGGATGAAACCTACTCTCCGTGTCTACAGGTCTTTAGTTTATGGATACAACCTGCTGCAATATGGCCTTTTTCCATTTGTTTATGCAAGTTCATTCAGATAATCTTGCGTGACTAGAAATTTGCTTAGAGTCTTTGTTACTACTCTCCTATTAGCTGTAAGACTATATGTAACCACCTTTGCAAAAATTGTGACAGTGAAAGAAATGTGACCTAACTCCATCTTGCGTCTGACTTCCAAGCTGCCTTTGCTCATTCTTGAGTGCAGGCCAAGCTAACTATGGGAGGAATTTAGTTTATCACTTAACTTCCAAACAAAGATAATAGCCCATTCCCAAAAATAACCCCTTCTTGCTTGGAATCAGACTTCCTTTGAAACAACAAATTAGCCACAAGATTAGTAATTATGGCTCAGGAGTCATGCAGCCAGAGACCACAAGATCTTCACCTCCCCAGTTGCTCCCATAGGTAGCATTTCTATTATAAAACCTAGGATTGGTGTTTGAGGTATTTTTTCAGAGCCTGTATTGTGATGGACCAGCTGGCACCACCAGGCCGGTAACCTGGTTTATCTGGTCTTTTGGCTTCCAGCCAGGAACTGACTCAGTACAGGAAGACAAGCTCTGTAACCGCCCAAGAGGTTCACCTTGCCCGCTGCCTAGACAGAGCCAATTTATCAAGATACAGGAACTGCAATAGAAAAAGAGTAATTCATGCAGAGCCAGCTGTGCAGGAGACCAGAGTTTTATTATTACTCAAATCAGTCTCCTTGAGCATTCAGGGAGCAGAGTTTTTAAAGACAACTTAGTGGGTGGAGGAAACCCAGTGAGCCAGGAGTGCTGATTGGTCAGGGATGAAATCATAGGGAGTCAAAGCTGTCTTCTTGCACTGAGTCAGTTCCTGGGTGGGGGCCACAAAATCAGATGAGCCAGTTCATCAATCTGGGTGATGCCAGCTGACCCATCAAGAGCAGAGTCTGCAAAATATCTCAAGCACTGATCTTAGGAGCAGTTTAGGGAAGGTCAGAATCTTGTAGCATCCAGGTGCATGACTCCTGAACCATAATTTCTAATCTTGTGGCTAACTTTAGTCCTACAAAGGCAATCTAGTCCCCAGGCAAGAAGGAGGTCTGCCCTGGGAAAGGGCTGTTACTGTCTTTGTCTTAAATAAGCTTTAAACCAAGTTTCTCCTAAAGTAAGTTCAGCCTACACCTGGGAATGAACAAGAACAGCTTGGAGGTTAGAAGCAGGATGGAGTTGATTAAGTTAGATCTATTTCTCTGTCTCAGTCATAATTTTGCAAACGTGGCTTCAGCTCTACCTCCCTGTGATTTCATCCCCAACCCAACAAATCAGCATTCTCATTCCTTAGCCCCCTGCACATCAAACACTTAAAAAAACGTAGCCTCCAAATTTTTAGGGAGGCTGATTTAAGCACTAATAAAATGCCTGTCCCTCCACTTAGCCAGTTCTGATCTTATTAAACTCTTTTTCTATTGCAAAAAACTGTTCTCAATGCATCAGATTTTCTGGGAAGCAGGCAAGATGAACCCATCAGGTGATTATATATAAAGTCATTTAACTTCTTGCTGCCACTTTTGACAAATTGTGTTTAGAAACAAGCCTTTTTACCTCACAGAACTTAGGTTATCATATGGCAAAAAAACTTTGAAATTTTAAAATTGTAAGCAGACAGTGAAGGTCTCCAAGGATTACAGGAATTTAATCAACTTTAGCAATCAGCCTGTTCTACAGCCTTCTGCCCTGCAGTCGGTTTTTTTCCAAATCCATTGTGGAATACAGTTACCTTGTTGTTTGGAACCAGCTTCTGACAGGCTCCAGCACCTTATAGATGAGCCTGAGTGAACGCCCCTCATTATCCTGCTAAAAAGTCTCCACCTGGGAGGAGCTACAGCTTTATTACCATAACATGCGACTTGTGAACTGGCACAATCACTCACTGTGTCTGCACAACTGGAACCCCTCTTCTATGTGTGATGACGCACTCTCTCCCTATATATTGTCCTGTATAATCCTCTTGTCACTTTCCCTCGAGGAGACAGTGCTTTGGAGAATACTCTCAGTGTTCTCCTTACTTGAGCCAAGTAATAAAACTATTGATCAAAACCTGCATTCTTGTGAAGAGTCATTGGTTACCAGGCAAATAAATCCTGTTTTTTGAGGAAGTAACAAAATTACTTAAAAATTATAAAGTAAAAAGTACAATAAAAAATTATCAAGACAATAGCTGTTAACGATTCTAAGAAGATTTGGGAGATTCAGGGGTTTCTGAACATTTCTTATTATCTAGAATATTTGGATATACCTAGTAGTTTCTTTGCACAGCAGTCAAACACACGATCTGGGTAAGTAACTTGTATCAGATTTGTTAGATTTTCTATAGCTCTCAGGGGGCAAGAACTAAACCTTCTCATCAGGGAACCTCCACAAAAGTAAATATTTGATCATGATAATTAAATAAATGTGTAACCCAAGAGTCAAAAAACAGTGAATCATCAGCCTAATAGCTCTGTGCTGTTCCTATGTCTAGTTCGAGAAAATTCACCTTGAAATATTAGTGTGAATACATATTAAGATTTTTTTGTTGCAAAAAGGCTAATATTAAACTGTAGGAGCAAAAGGAATTTTCTTCCTTCCCTTTATGAAGGTTTGATAACTTGATTCTATAAAACAAACTTAAAATGGATTAACAGGAGAAAGGCATACAAATGTATATGAGATTCAAAGGACAGAACAGATGGCTGAAGTATTTACACCATCGTGAAGTGACAGAAAGATGAGGAGCTTGGGGCTTCTGGAGGAGGAAGAAGGCGGAATTCCCAGAGAATGATGGGAGGAAAGCATGGTGTCAAAGTAAGTAATTCAGAATCTAAGCTGTTAGAACTTTGAGATATTTTGAGCCTTAAGGGAATGTGATAATGGGACCTGAGTCATGTGACAGACAGCTGTAACCCAGGCAGCAGCAATCTTTGTTCTTTTGGTAATCAATTAGCCTCTTCTTTACCTACAGTGTTTTATAAAATGTTGTAAAGGACTGAAGGGTGCCAGAGAAGACCCCTTCCCTATTCACTGTTGATCTTCATTATAGATTAACTTTCCTCTTTCCTCTCTTACACAAAGACTTCATTATTATCTCATTGTCTAAGATGGAATATTAAATACACTTTTAAATTGGAAAGGAAATGAAAACACGCTGTAAAAAAACCAGCTGGTTGTAAGTCATAAATGAGGCTTATATAGAAAATGTTATAATCCTACTAAATGTCCTTGTTTTCTGCTAACAAGGAAGAACTTAACTTTTAACTTCAGAGCACTGACTCCATTTCTTAAGAGTCCATGTTTCTTGGATAGCTATTCCCAGCTTTTCACTTAAATAAACTTTTAAAAAGTGAGTTCTG
Source organism: Cebus imitator (assembly GCF_001604975.1). NCBI lineage: Eukaryota > Metazoa > Chordata > Mammalia > Primates > Cebidae > Cebus > Cebus imitator. The sequence continues at coordinate 16,751,781 of NW_016107342.1, read as the reverse complement.
ATCCTGTCAATTATTTCAGGTTGACAAGGGCATGCAAAGTTTGTCTTATTATGCAGATAAAAGTTCTTGGGTAGCAGCTCGGGATAGATAGGAGCCTGAGGTAAAAGTTTCTCTGTCAGAGCTCCAAAAGTATCAGAGTTTTAGTATCCTTTGTGAGTTAATCTTTTCTAGATCTAGATCAGGTTGTAAGGGGTGGGGAGGGGGGTCTCAGAGAAAGTCTGTTTGCATTCACTGTTTACTTAACTTTACTTATGTAGATTTCCTCTACAGGTGCAAATCTTCCTCACAAAAGGACAGCTTGTAAAAGCTCTTACTATGGTCTGCAGCCTCTCTGAATAGCCATATCAAAATATATTAAAGACATATATTTGGAAGTGGCATATTTTGGTTTCCTTCAGAATCAAAACATATTCATATTTTTAGGGTGTAAGAGAATGCCATTATGGAGTAATCCCTATAGTACTTTGACAATGATAGGTATATTATTGCCTGTGATGCTACGCCTTACTATTGGTCTCTTTATCTTATGGCACTTGGTGAGCTTTCAGAAGGTTTAGATGAAAAATTGAAAGTAGATGGCCCTTTAAAAGAGACTGTATGTATTAAAGAAATAAATTTATTTATTTAAAATAAACTATTGCTTCTGCTATTTCAAGCCACCTTGAAGGGAAACCTGAACAGTCGATCAACCAGTTGATGGAATGCCAATTTCATTATCATACATTAGTGGCTCAGGAAAAAATAATCAGAACCTTCATGAAAATGCCCCAGATACTCTAGGGTCTACAGTAGCAGAGATCCCTAAACCAATGTTATTTGTTGTGGCTCACTGGCAAGCATTATCCTGAATGAGTTGGGTGAAGATTTCCAAAGTTCTGTTTTCACTATGAATGAGATAGGGTTTCGCCATTACTTTTTTATCCAAAAGAGATTAGTTCATGCCATAAACATATTAGGTACAGATGATAGAATGGTGGATACATAGGTACAATCTCTCCTCCAGTGAAGTTCATGAAACAATAAAGTGTCAGGTCCTAAAGCTGGGGTTCTGGACCAATAACTGAGAATCTCCTGAAAATCTGTTAGAAATGAAATTTCTCAGGCCCTACTCCAGACCTGCTGAATCAGAAACTCTGAGGATGGTGCCCAGCAGTCTTTTTTAAAAACCTTCCAGGTGTGAAGTACGGCTTTTTCCATTCCATCTGGCGGTAGCCATCAAGTGAGCCATTATGGGTGCAAACAAGTACATCCAGGAGCTATGGAGGAATAAGCAGTATGATGTCTTGTGCTTTCTTTTGAGGGCCCACTGCTGGCAGTACTGCCAGATCTCTAATCTCCACACGGCTCCCCACCCCACCCAGCCTGATAAAGCACGCCTACTGGGCTACAAGGCCAAGCAAGGTTACATTATATTTAGGACTTGTGTTTGCCGTGGTGGCCAAAAAAGCCCAGTTCCTAAGGATGCAACTTATGGCAAGCCTGTCCATCATGGTGTTAACCAGCTGAAGTTTCCTCGAATCTTCAGTCCATTGCAGAGGAGCGAGCTGGACATCACTGTAGGGCTCTAAGAGTCCTGAACTCTTACTGGGTTGGTGAAGATTCCGCACACAAATTTTTTGAGGTTATCCTAATTAATCCACTCCATAAAGCTATCAGAAGAAATCCTGACACCCAGTGGATGACCAAACCAGTCCACAAGCACAGGAAGGTGCATGGGCTGACATCTGCAGGCCCAAAGAGCTGTGGCCTTGGAAAGGGTTGTGAGTTCCACCACACTATTGGTGGTTCTCGTTGGGCAGCTTGGAAAAGGTGCAATACTCTCCAGCTCCACTTTTACTGGTAATATAAGTAAAGTTTGTAAAATTCATACCTAACAAACAATTTAGGACAGTCATGTCTGCTTACAGGTGTTATTTGTCTGTTAAAACTAGTCTGCAGATTGTTTCATGAATGCTTTGCCAAATTATGAAAGTTAAAGTGCAATAATGTTTGAAGACCGTAATTGATGGTGTATCTTGTTTCTAACAAGATAAACTTTTTTGTTTTTGCTTTATCTTTATTAGGGAGTTATATATTAGTGTTTAAAGCATTCTGTGTGTTATGATAGGTTTAAAATAAATTATTTAAAAGAGGAGTACAAAAAAAAAAAAAAGCTTCCAGGTGATCCAAGGCAGGTGCCACTGAAACAGCAAAACTAGATATTGAACAAAAAATTATAATGTTGTGAATGTAATTAGCAAAAAGAGAAACCCGTACATCTAAAACACTGGTTTTCAATCATGGGTTTACATAGAAAGATCACTCACGAAGCTTTAAAAGAATACCTAAGCTGAGACTTCAACCCCAGGGTTTCACCTAGTCCAAGAAAGAACTCAAGCATCATTATTTTTAAAAAGATCTCCAGGTGAATCTCATGTGCGTCCAGGCTTGAAAAGCACTCAGCTTTGTAACTCAAACTATGGCCCATGGTCCAGATACTTCATGTCACCAGAAAGCTTGTTAGAATAGCAGAATCTTAGGCTCCATCCCAGACCTACTGAACCAGAATTAGCATTTTTAATAAGACCCCCAGGTGATTGCTATATGCATTAAGGCATGAAACACTGATTTAAAGAGTTTCTGATTAATTCCTCTCTTCTGAGGCATTGGTGCCCCTAATATGAAGTTATAACACACACATTATCTATCACAGCCTGAGTGTGGTGTGATATGCTCAGTGTATCTGTGGTTTGTCATGAAACATTTTTTGTGGTTAATGCCTGAGAAGAGTTCTTTGGGCATATAAAAAATATTCATAAAGATGTTTCTTTGGTCTAGAGGCATATAGTAATATGGTCCCATAACCACTTGGAGGTGATTTTAAATAAAAAATTAGAGGGTTTCTTTATAAGCCTTCCATGCAACTTGTAAGTCAAGAAGCACGTCTGGTATTTATCTATATCTGATATTAGACTCTATTGTGTACTACCCAAGTATCAAGGTACTAACTAAGGCTAAGTTGTTGACTTCACTAACTCTGATAGTCATGCTTAATTTTTATAACTATGCAAAACATTATTATGCTAATTATTTTGTAAGAAAACTGAGGTCCAGAGGAGTACACCGCCTAAAGTCATTCAACTAATAGATGGCTAAGCAAAAATTAATTCAAACTAAGCCACTGAGACACCAAATATCAACATTTTTTCACTACTCCAACTTGATTGCTTTATTCTGAAAGTTTTAGTGAAGCATCACATATATCCTCTTCTTAATACATCCTTTAGAATATACAAAACATTCCCTCTCTTCCTGTGAATAAATGATAATTGATTGTAACTTTTCCAAACTGTCTCTTGTCATCTGCTGACACACCAAATACCCTGCACTTGGTCTCAAGGTATCATTCATCTAATTAAAATGCTTATTTTTGGAATAGTCATTTTTGAGTGCTAATATACTATAGATAAATTTGATGAGATATGGCATATTTTGGAACCAGATAAAGAACACTTATATGAGATTTCTGGCTCTTTCCTTAGCTCTATGAAATTAATTCCATTATGAGCCTTGTCTGGCTACAGAATATTAAACTTTGGTTGTCTGTGTTGGTTTATAAATTAAAAGTGTGACTTTAGAGTTTGCACATTATTCTGGACTTGATGTATATATGAAGAAAGCAGCAAAATTAAAGTAATAAAGCCTGTCTTAAAAAGGCATTTAGTCACTGTAGTTCTCCTTGGTGGGAAATGACCTTGGCTGCCTCTTTCATGCATCCTTGCATTTGGCTTAGGACGCATAATTCATACAGCAATCAATTAGCTGACTGTGGAGCCTGCAACAAGAGGGAATATTTCATATAAATCATTGCTGGCTAAATTGCTGAGACAATTAATAAAGTAGAAAATCTGTGGACATTAATTTGTAGGCAGCACAGGTTCATCAAAAGCAAATCAGTTTCCTACACATCTTGGAAAGAAATTGCACACAAAGAAAACACCAGATATCATTTAGTCACCATTTATTAGGAAGGGTATGATCAAGATAATATCATTTGTTGTTTTTATGAATGTGAACAAGTGCCTAACATAAGTGGCTCATTATGTTAGGTGGCTCATATATTTATTTGGCTTAGAGCACTCAATGAACAATGCCTTTCTATGAATTAAAGTACAGCAATCAAATAAGTGTTCCTGCTTGTGAGCATCTGTAATCTAGCACAGGAATCCTGAAAGTTAAATCTCTTGTAGGCCATGAGGGTTCACAGTATAGCCAATACACTTCTCCAAAATGTAAATCATCTCAGCATGCATTATTTGAGCTTCTGATGCTATTTTCATCAATTATTTCTAAGTGAATTCCATGTAATCTCAACAGCTTCAATTGGCCTGTTTTATAGAAAGAAGTTTGCTTTTGATACGTATGCTGTCCTTTTTTATTTTTAAGATATATTGTTCAAACATATTTTCAAATCACATTAAGAACACAACAACACCTTTTTAAATGACTGATTGCTCAGAGATGTCACATAGGTGTTATTTTTATTAAATGTGAGACAGATGCAGTGGGCTTCATATGTAGGTAAATGGTTATAATTTGGCTGTACATCTTCCAGAGTCACTGGAAGAACTTTTAAAACTTAGCTATGCCTGAGCCCCATCTCCTGGGGCTATTCATTCAATTAGTCTAGTCTAAAGCCCAGCAGTATTTTTTTTTTAACTTCCAAGCTGAGTTGAATGTGCAGGTGAGTTTGGGGGACACATGTATGGATTGTATGATATTGTATAGTACAATTTGTCTCAAACTTGAAGCTGCATGCAAGTCAACTGCAATGTCTTGTTTACTTTCAGGTTTTTATTCAGTAGGCTCAGGGTTAGAACTGAGAATTCACAAGCTCACAGGTCATTCGAATTTTGCAGTAGGTGCTCCTTCTACTACCAGGCCATGCCATCCATACCTGTCTGCAGCCACTCTGAAAGGCCTGGTGACTGCTTCCTTTCGTTTGGCTCCCTTGTCTTTCATCCCAACAGTATGCTCCCCTCACCCACACGGTTTCTCTATTTCCCCTAAGTCAGTGGTTGCTGAGGCTGCCAGAAGCACTGGCCCTCATTCACACTGTCTCCTCCCTACCCCAGAAGAGGGCTGGAAGTTTGAGGTTTTTTTCCTTAAACAGAAGTCCTCTGGGCTTGGGTAACCATACCCACTAAAGTACGATTACTGAGAATGAAGATTAAATGATTCACTTGTACTGAAGGCTGATATTCCCCCAGCATTCCTCTTCCTTCATCGGCTCCTCAAATACTGGCACCCAAGTATTTATCCTGCAGGCAGGATAGTGGATGCATCTTCTCTGGAGACTGCAGCAGCACAAGAGAGAAGACCTAAGGCTTCCCCAGAAAGCAACTAACCCAGATTTTCCTGAATCTATAGTCAACCAGTCCCAGAGCTTTTCCCACTACTCTTAAATCACAGGTTATAGAATGATGGAGGGAGTCCTCTGATAAGAAAGGTAAAGACTAAAATTTTAAAAACTAAAGTAAAAAAAATAACTTGGAAGCAATAGACCATGCAAAGAGGAAAGAAAATTAAACAAAATTAAGCTATCATCAATATTCGCAGAGATGGATATGACATCAAAAGCACAGGAAACAAAAGCAAAAATGGACAAATGAGACTAGATCAAAACAAAAAAAAATTGTAGCAAAAGAAAGAATCAAAGTGAAAAGGCAACCTAGAGAAAATGGAAAAATATCTGCAAGCTTTATCTGATAAGGGGTTAACATGTAAAACATATAAAGAACTCCTACAGTCCAATAGCATGAAGAACAAATAACACGACTTTCAAAATGGGCAACAGACTAACTGACTTGCAGAGTCATTTATTCTAAAAAGACATACAAATGGCCAACAAGTCTCTGAAAAGATGCTCAGCATCACTAATCATCAGGGAAATATAAATCAAAACCACAGTGAGATATCATCTCATACCTACTAGGGCAGCTATTATCAGAAAAACAAACTAGCAAATATTGGCAGGGATGTGGTGTAATTAGAATCCTTGTGAACTATTTGCATGAATGTCAAATGGTATAGCCACTGTGAAAAACAAGAAAGAATTTCCTCAAAAATTTAAAAATAGAGTAGTCCTATGATCCAGCAATCCCACTTCCGGTATACATCCAAATCAACTGAAAACAGGGTCTCAAAGAGATATTTGCATTCCCATGTTCTTTGTAGCATTATTCACAGTAGCCAATGGGTAGAAACAACCTAAATGGCCACTGATGGATGAATGGATAAAGAAAATGTGATAAATACATACAAAAAAATATTATTCAGCCTTAACAGTAAAGGAAGTTCTGTTATAGGCTACAACATGGATGATCCTTGAAGACATAATGCTAAGTAAAATGAGCCAGTAGCAGAAGGACAAATACAGCATGATTCTACTTATATGAAGTCTAAAATATTCAAACTCCTAGAAAAAAAGTCAAATGCTGGTTGCCAGAGCCTGGGAATAGGGAAAAATGAGGAGTTTCCATTTGCAATGGATGATTTTATGTGTCAGCTTGAGTGGCCTACAGAGTTCTCAGATATGTGGACAAACATGATTGTGTGTGTGTGTATGTGTGTGTGTGAGACTGTGTGTGTGTGTGTGTGTGTGTGTGTATGTGTGTATCTTTCTGGATGAGATTAATATTTAAATGGGTGAACTCAGTAAAGCAGATTGCTCTTCCTAATGTGAGAGGCCTTCATACAATCAGTTGAAGGCCTAAATAAAACCAAAAGGCTGATCCTCCCATGAGTAAGAGGAAACTCCTCTTGCCTATTTGAGCTGGGATACTCATCTTTTCCTGCCTTGGACTTGAACAGAAACATCAGCTCCCTTGGATCTTGAGCCTGGCCACTGCCAGACTATAATTTACATCCTCAGTATTCCTGGCTCTCAAGCTTGTGGACTGCAGATATTGAGACTTGTCAGCCTCCATAATCATATGAGCCAATTTCTTTTAACAGATCTCTTTATATATATCTGTCCTCTGGTGCTGTTTCTCTGCAGAATACCAACTAATACGCTGTTTAATGCATAGACAGTTTCAGTCATGCAAGACGAAACATTTTTGGAGATCTAGAATGTGCATACAGTTAACACTACTGTATACTTAAAACTTTGTTAAGAGGGCAGATTCCATGTTATGTGATTTTTCCACAAGAAAAAAAAATTTCAGAAACATACAAAAAGATGTAGTAATCATGAAATAAGGTAGGTTTTATTTTTTAATGCAATACAGAGGTTGGAAAATAAAACCAAGGACATTTCTCAGGAAATGCAGCAAAATATAAAGAAGACAAAATAGAAAGGATAAACTAATTAGAGGATGAGTTAGATAAGTCTAATATCTCATTAACTGGCATTCCAGAAGAGAACACAATTAAAGAAATGATACTATCTGGGAAATAGAAATAATTTCCAGAACTAACTGACATATGTTTCCAAATTGAAAATATACTCCAAGTGCCCCACTCCTGGTATTATGAATGAAAATAGGCTCTTGCCAAGAGACACATCATGAAATTTCAGAACACTGGGCAAAGAGGAGATTCCAAGCTTACAGGGGATGGTGCAAAGGGGGAAAATGATATGTAAATTTTCAGGGCTGGTCACGATGGCTCACACCTGTAATCCCAGCACTTTGGGAGGCCAAGGCAGGTAGATCACCTGAGGTCAGGGGTTTTAGACCAGCCTGGGCAACATGGGGAAACTCTGCCTCTACTAAAAATACAAACATTACCTGAAAGTGGTGGCGCATGCCTGTAGTCCCAGCTACTCAGGAGGCTGAGGCAAGAGAATCACTTGAATCCAGAAGGTGGGGGTTGCAGTGAGCTGAGAGCATGCCACTGCACTTTAGCTGGGGCAACAGAGGGAGACTCTATCTCAGAAAAAATGAATTTCAACTTGAATCAAGAAAGTAGCCATTTCCCTTCCCTCTTGCTAATAAACACACAATTTTTCTATCAAATGATTTTGAATTTCTAAATAGTTTCATTAGAAGCAAGACAATGAAAGAAAAAAGATATAAAAATTTCAAAGAAAAATGTTTTCCAGTTGTATTAGCTTCCTGTGGCTGCCGCAACAGGAAGTATGCTCAACAAGTTGAGTTTCCCCAATCTAAAAATCTAAAATCCAACATGCTCCAAAATTTGAAGCATTTTGAGCACTGATATGATGCTCAAAGGAAATTTTCATTGAAGTATTTCAGATTTTTTATTTTCAGATTAGGAATATTCAACCAGTATGTATATTCAAATATACCAAAATTCGAAAAAAATCCCAAATCCAAAACACTCCTGATCTTAGGGATTTCAAATAAGAGATACTTAACCTATACCACAAACTGGGTGGCTTAAAACACCAGAAATTTATTCTTTCATAGTTCTGGAGCCCAGAGGTCTGAAATAAATTGCAGGGCTATGCTCCCACTGGGAAAATCTGTTTCTTGCTACTTTCAGCTCCTGATGGCTGCCCACATTCCTTGGTTTGTGGTTATATCCATCCAATCTCTGCCTCTGTGACCACAATGTTTTCTCCTCTGCTATCTGCATCAAATGCTCCTCTGCGTCTCTCTTAAATGGATTTATGTGATTGCATTTAGGGACCATCATGATAATCCAAGATAATCTCCCCATCCCAAGAGCCTTAACGTAATCACATCTACAAAGACCATTTCCTTATAAGGCAATATCTTCATCTTCTAGGGATTACAGTCTGGTATATTTGGGTGGTCACTAGTCAGTCTACAATACCAGCCAAGCTCTCAGTGGTAAAGATAGGAATATTTATAATCTGCCAATCTCAAAAATATTTGCCTCCTAATCACTCTCCTCAGGAAACTTATCAAGGATGAGTTCCATTTAGCAAGAAAGATAAACACAAGGGATACCGAAACAGCAAATGCAACACAAGAGAAAGGTGACAGGATTGCCAGTAGACAATAAGAGTGAGGACCAGAGTAAGTTTTGTGTACCAGCCAGGAAAACCAGTCCAGACGTTACTCTGGAGAAGGCATCTAAACAAGCTGGAGCTAACAGAAAACAGGAGATTGATGACTAGCAGAGAGTTTGGGGTCTAATCTATATATACATCCAAGTAAAATAACTAATATAAATCACTATTATCCATAAGCATTGGCAAAAATCAATGAAAATTTTCCTACCACAATCCTAAGTAAACATTCAAAATAAAGTCTAACTCGCCCCCAGCATACTGTATGTTCTGCTTAGTCAAATTTGTAACACTGGTCTATCAGAAGTAAACACTGAAATTATCAGCTCCTTCTCCTAGAAATAATACAAGATGTATAACTGAGAAAAAGACTATGTAAAAAGTTAATAATCATAGTCTCAGGGTTTTTCTCATTAATGAAACCAGTAAAAATGTAGAGTAAATTGATATTTCTGGCTTTTTACGAAGATTGAATATTCTAAGATAAGAAGGTAGACAAAGGAGACAAAAATTGAGATGAACACACAGATAAAGCACGGAAGTCTCTCCTAGTTTGCCACATGTAGGAAATAAATACTGATGTCTTCAATATTTCCTACTGACCCTTGCCTTGCTATGCTCTTCCAAGACTCTCCATAAGGAGCAATGCTTCTTTGACAATGGTGGGCGACGAAAGACGTGAAATGGTTAAAGAAAAACTGCCAGTACTCCCGCTGACCCACTCTGCAAAATCTCTGAATTTAGAAAGTGCATTCAATCCAGACCAAGATAGCTCATTTCTAATATTTCACTCTCCCTTGACAGAAATATGTATCAAAAGAAAATGAATCTAGCATTTTGACTAAAGCTGCCTTCACCGACACTGAGAGTTTGAACTGCCTCTCTTTTGGTGCCCCAGAGATTTCAATATCTGATGCAGCATTCCACATTACGAATCAGAATGCATGAGAGGAACACCTTTTATTTGTTTTGTTTTGCTTGTAAAGCAAAAGAAGAGTGATTGTGAAAATGGAAATGGAGAGGAGAAACAGAAGGATGACTCACCTGCAGACATGCTCCTGAGGCAAGTAATCTGTAGAAAAAAATTGTATGGGTGCTGTAGATCTGGAAATGGACTCATTTAAACTCTCCATGTGCATGGTACACCTTCTTGCACATCCAAGGACACATGCACCTCAATTGGAAGTTTGATGGTTTGGAGAAAGTCCCTGGTTCAACAAAAGTTGGGAAGGGGAGGGTCTTCAAGACCTGGAAGTGGAATCTAGACTACAGGGAGCCAGGAGAAAGTAGAAAGAGAGGAAGCTGGGAGTAGACAGTTGTAGAACCATCTCAGTACTCTTAGGCCATACTAAGAATGTTGGTCTTTATACTAAATCAGTGGGAATCACTTGAAGTAAATAGAGGTAGAACAAGATCAGATTGACTTTTTTTTTTTTTTTTTTTTTTTTTTGAGACAGAGTCTCACTCTGTCATGAAGCTGGAGTGCCGTGGGGCAATCTCAGCTCACTGCAACCTCTGCCGCCCGGGTTCAAGCGATTTTCCTGCCTCAGCCTCCCGAGTAGCTGGACTACAGGTGAGTGCCACCATGCCCAGCTAATTTTTGTATTTTTAGTAGAGACAGGGTTTCATCATTTTGGCCAGGATGGTCTAGATCTCTTGACCTTGTGATCCACCCACCTAGGCCTCCCAAAGTGCTGGGATTACAGGAGTGAGATTGACATCTTAAAACACAACAAAATATGGATTTAATTAGGAAGTATAGGTGGGAATAATTAATAGGCTTTTTATAATGGGAGTCAGTTCAGGGAAGGATAGTGGAAGTGGCAATGGAGAGAATCAGACAGGTTTAACAGATATGTAGAGAATATAATTGATATAAATGGATGAATTATTAGATATTGGAAAGATGAAGACAAAGGTATCCAAAAACGATTTCTGGGTTTCTAGTTTGCAGATCTAGAGAATTTTTCACAATATTCTTTTTCTTTTTTTCTGAAAAACCTATAATTGATATGATGGGAAATAAAAATAAATGTTTAAAAAGAATGAATAAAAATCTTCAAAAATAATGTCTGTAATTTAATATCATTTTACAATGTGATCATAGATAAGATGATACTTTTTAAATGAGAAGATTGATATTTGATAACCTGCAAAATGTATTTTTAAAAACCAGGTGTTGCAATTTAAGTATCTTGCTTTTGAAATACAACATTGGCAGGTTCACACCTGTAATCCCAGTACTTTGGGAAGCTGAGGTGGGTGGATCATTTGAGGTCAGGAGTTCAAGACCAGCCTGCCCAACATGGTGAAACACCATCTCTACTAAAATACAAAAATTAGCAGGTCATGGTGGTAAATGCCAGCTACCCAGGAGGATGAGGCAGAAGAATCGCTTGAATACAGGAGATGGAGGTTGCAGTAAGACAAGATTGCACCACTGCACTCCAGCCTGGGTGACAGAGTAAGACTTCATCTCAAAAAATAAAATAAAAATAAAAAGACATATAACATTGGCTATATCTCCAATGGAACCAATGCCATTATCCTTCCACTGCAACCTTCAAGGCAAGACAATTTCTTCAGTGAATAGTAGGCCTCCCAGCATAAGAAATCAGTTCTGAATGCATAGAGAAAGTAACTGAATTCAACATCAGTGTTATTTTTTGACCTATGCATCTTTCTCAGTATGAAACTGAAAATAATATGTATTATCAAATTCTCTATTTTCTTGCATAGTTCATCTGATCAAAAGAATCAGATACCACACTGCTGAAAACACACCATCAATTCTTATGTGGTTATTTTACAAATCAGTTTCTTTTTCTCTGCTTTTATATAACACATAAAATTTTCATATAGTTGAAATGAACTGTGTAGAGGAAAAGGTTAATGCCAGCAGGCATCTAAATATTGTAGCATCTGTTATATTTCACACTCTGTAATCACAAATTTTATAAAGCTTCATTGCATTTGAGGCTGGATTCTTCACAAATTATTGAAGATTGATAGCTATAGTAATTGTCATTACTCTTATAGTTTATTATATTGAATTATGTAAACTTTCTTCTACCTTTTTTGTTGTAATATTTTTCTAGATAACAATTCATAATGTCTGCTTTATATTTTCTTGTAAATGTGTAAAATTTCTATGATTCAAAATTAGCATCTGCCAATTAGGTATGCCAAACTTAGCGGGTGTGTGTGTGTGTGTGTGTGTGTGTGTATGCACACATGTGCTAGTATATGTGTGCCCAGTTTTGAACATGTGTGTGCATGAGTGCATGTGTGTAGCATTGTTAATTATGAAGAAGCCTTTTCTAGATAATTTTAAAAAACAATCTTTTTTTTAAGTTTTAGACCTCTAAGTTAACATGTTCTTTTTTTCTCTCTCTTTGTTTTCTTTCTTTTTTT
>NW_016107342.1:16650138-16739334 GCF_001604975.1 Cebus imitator | reverse complement strand
CACTGCAACCTCCGCCTCCCAGGTTAAAGCAATTCTCCAGCCTCAGCTTCCCCAGTAGCTGGGATTACAGGCTCCTGCCACTATACTCAGCTATTTTTTTGTATTTTTAATAGAGACAGCGTTTTACCATGTTGGCCAGGCTAGTCTCGATCTCCTGACCTCGTGATTCACCTGCCTCGGCCTCCCAAAGTGCTGGGATTCCAGGCGTGAGCCACCACACCCGGCTTTTCCTCTCTTTTTAATCTCTTAATAGAGTTCATCTCCTCTGCCTACTTTCAAGGCTAACAGTTATTAAGCATCACTATGCATTTGATACTATTCTAAGTATTGTTATGGAAATAAATCCTTGTAAAACCTCATTTAACGTACAAAAGAACCATATACAATAGGTAAAATTAACTTCATTTTATAGACAAGGAGAAGTCTCAGAGAATGCTAATAACTTAGCCTAATGCTATTTAATCAGGTCTCTCACGTTGGTCTACCTCAGGGCCACTACATACAATCACCCATGTTGTATATTGCACAACTCCAGGAATGCCACTCACAGAGCCTATTATATAAACAGAACCCCTTGGAGCTGTCCAGTGCTACAACCCTATATCTGTCTTGAAAATCTAATATATTTTACTGCACTATTTTGCCATCTCACTAACTCATTCATATTAAAGTAGGAGTAGACTGCAGTTGGGTAAAGAAAATAACAAGAGTCAAGTTTTACATTGCACTTCTTGAAAACACCACTAATGTTTCTCCATAATTATTTTACATTATTCAATCCTTAAAGCAACAAATCTGTCATATTTCCATTCTTATACAAAAAAGTAATTTATGATCATGTGTAAATAACCTAAGTACAAGCTAAACTATCATGGACTGCCTTCATACACTATGTACTGTGAAATATTTTTATTATCACGGCATGAACAAACTAGTCTGAAATGATATTTTAACACTCAGAATTAATCATATATTGATATGCAAACCGGCACTTATTTAAAGTATGTCTCCTAAGCATTTTAATCTACTTAGAAACTTCTACCTTAATTCAAAATTGTACATTTCTGAATGATTATACTGTACATAGAGTATGCTTTCCAAAGAAGAGATATATTAAAATAGTGAACATCTGCAGAGACATGGTTAAATAAGCAAAGACAATTTGAAAGCATTTGCTGTCCTAATTCCTAGCAAGTTGACAGACAATGCCCTAAAACTCTCTATCAGATCCAGAATAAACTAATAAGCTAATCAGAGCATAACAAGCCTTTGCTAAGTGACTTCATAAGAGAACCGTACGTATGTTTAAGCTGCACTCATGGGCATTTTTCACTAAACATGCAAATTCATTCTGAGAAATATTGTTAAACATTGGTTAATACATGGAGTATTCTATACTCACTAGTGATTAGGGCTCTAGGGTACAGAGTAAAATGAACTAACAGATAATGAAGTGGTTACTAAGTGTTTGCTCAAAACTTCTGATCTTTAAGCTGTAGCATTGAGGTTCCATTTACCTAGTTATTAATAAGACTTCAGGGACTTCCTATGACCATGAACAATTTGATCATGGTTCTCTTAAAATGCTAAAAGTTCTTTTCTCAGGAAAAATCTTTTACTTCAAGAATATGTTGAATATCAAGTTTATGAAGCAAATCTAGAAAATTCTGTAGGAATACTGCAATTTGCTAACTGAAGTTATTATGTCATGCCTAAGGGAGGCTGTAATTAATGAAGCTGTCAGGATTAATAGCAATCAGTAAACAGAAAATTATTCTAATAAATATTAATAATTAGGAAATACAAAAAGTGGTTTTTACAATATCTAGTGACTGCACAAGGATTTGAGTTACTTTCATCTCCTTTGAGTGTTTTATTTCTCTTACGGGAATTATTAGCTATATCAATATCATGCCCAAATATAAGAAAACCTTCTAGATCAAATTAACAATAGCAGATATAGTCTGTTTCTGTATAGACGAAATAAGAATCACAGTAGAACAATTCTAAGTAAAGTATGGCTCTCTGAGTTCTCTAAATTAATAAAAAGAAAATCTTTTAAAAATTTAGAAAAATCTATCAAGATATTCCTCTCCCCCTACTCCTCTTGCTTCTTTCAATTTAGTTTTAAATTCAAGTTACAATCTCAGAAGAAATATGCATTAGTCTGTTTTCATGCTGCTGAAAAAGACATAGCTTAGGCTGGGCAATTTACAAAAGAAAGACGTTTATGGAACTTAGAGTTCCACCTGCCTGGGGAGGCCTCACAATCATGGTGGAAGGCAAGGAGGGGCAAGTCACATCTACGTGGATGGCAGCAGGCAAAGAGAGAGCTTGCGTAGGAAAACTCCTCCTTATAATAACCATCAGATCTCATGAGACTTACTCACTATCATGAGAACAGCACAGGAAAGACCTGCCCCCATGATTCAATTACCTCCCACCAGGTCCCTCTCACACACATGGGAATTTAAGACGAGATTTGGGTGGGGACACAGCCAAAGCATATCAAAACATAAATATTTTTCCCTCTACAATTATATATAACTTAATTTCATAGCTTTTTTACATTTTAATTATTCAAAACTCAGATTGGTAAAAAAGGAATTAAGACTTTTTTTGCTATTAATAAATTAGTGAATATTATAGTTTTCAAACTTTTTCTTTATGTTTATTCTTCCTTATTTAAGAAAAGAGGAAAAAATAGAGCATATCACGTAAAAAAAAAAAAAAAAACCAAAAAACCAAAAAGCCAAATCTCTCCCCAAACATGAAAGTTTTCTTTAAAAGATAGAAAACTCTCTTAGAAGTATATTCAAGCAGTCACAGTCAGAGTTGTGTCCACTTGTAACCACTGGTATGTTTTTCTGAATTCTCTAAAATGATACTAATTTTATTATTTCTCAATGTTCTACCTTTGAATCATCATAGAGGCTTTTCATCTAAACTATTTTATGACTGCAAATATTTAGAGAGTTAATTCTTTTCAAGCCCATGGATACCAGTTTTCATGCTGAAAATCATCCAAGGCATGTCCCAGTTAATTTATTTTGCCCGTTTTTGACACAAGGTGCCCATCTCTATGAGGAAACCTAGCTAATGACCAATTTACAGAGTTTATGCTGTGAATTGCTCATACTGCCTTTATACTTTGCGTCTTTCCAAAAGATGGAAGAATCTAAAAAAATAACCCATCGTACAGACAAGCACATTTTATAGAAGAGAGAAATACTTCACTGGTATTAAAAATCATGTCTAAAGCCTATAACTTTCTTCCATCTGGTGAAACAACCTTACCTTCTTCTCCACAGGCCAGAAATCACTTTGCTGCAAGCTCAGAAAGGATATTTCTCAGGAATGTGATAAACTTTCTCTTCACTATTGACTCTTCTCTCTCTCCCTTATCTGAAAAGACACAAGAGAGGCTTCCTTAACCTATACATACACATAAATGAACATGCACATATGGTTTGCAGAGAGAACTAGGCAATTTAGATACACCTGAAATACACAAATTCAGCCTGTCCAATATTCATTCCAATAACATCATATTCTCATCATTGCACCAACTTCCCTTTACAAAAACACTTTTTCTATTATCAGTGTTACTATCTTATCAACCAGAGAGTGAGCACCACAGGGAGGAGGTAGCATGTTTACGTGATCACCACTGGAATTCCAGCACTCAGCACAGAACCCCGTTGCCTTATACAGATGACCATCAACAAAGTATTGAATAGCAGACCAATTTTCTTAGTCACTCAGACTTAAAACATAGCAGTTTATGGTTAGATAGCAAGACTATTGACCCTACTGTCAAAAGGCCTCATTTCTATTTTACAGTCTATCATTACATAAATGTGTGACTTCAGGCAAACTGCTTACCCTCAATAGAGCTGAAAATTTGAGGCATGGAAGAATGGAGGCCGTCAAGCAACTAAATACTTCATTAGGAGAATTAATTCACTGAAATAATCAAATATTCATTGATTCTAAGATTTATTCTCTTCTGAAATGCTCCATATCTAAGCAATAAGTCAATACAGTTCGCCTTCAAAATGTTATTTGTACCTATCTGTTTTTCCCTGTTCCTGTTGCTTCTTTCCTGAGAGTTGGCTTGTACCATCTCAGGTGTGAATTAACAAGTTTTCCACAGCACAGCAGAAGAGTCTTCCTTAAGCTTCCTTAGGCATGATGATTTTACAATGCTAGCATGCACAAGAACCTAGGATGCTTGTTATAAAGACCCATTCCCAAGATATAGCTCAGAAGACTTTGATGTGGCATGCCCAGGACATTCCAGCTGCAGCAGATAGTCTGCAGAGGACATCCTGAGAAACTTCTTTTTTTTTTTTTTTTTTTTTTTTTTTTTTTGAGACAGAATCTTGCTCTGTCGCCCAGGCCAGAGTGCAGTGGCATAATCTCGGCTCACTGCAAACTTCGCCTCCTGGGTTCAAGTAATTCTCCTGCCTCACCTCCCAAATAGCTAGGATTAGAGGTATGTGCCACCACGCCCGGCTAATTTTTGTATTTTTAGTAGAAACAGGATTTCGTTATGTTGGCCACACTGGTCTCAAACTCCTGATCTCAGGTGATCCATTGGCCTTGGCCTCCCAAAGTGCTGGGATTATAGGCGTGAGCCAACACACTGGGCCCTGAGAAGTTCTTGGCTGCAGTGAGTAGTAAATATGCTTAATAAGGCATCCTCAAAATATGAATATTTATAATTGAATTATGTGTATTTGCATATGTGTATGTACATTATGTGATGAAGCCTCTGTTAAAAATTCCTAAGCTACTAAATTCGAAGAGCTTCCAGGTTTGTGAACACATCCCCGTGCTGCAATGCACACATTCCAGTGGGCACTGCAACTCCACAGGGACAGAAACTCCTGAACTTGAGACTTCCAGGCCTCACACCATGTGTCTCTTCACCTGACTGCTCATCTGTATCCTTTCTCATTTCCTTTATAAAAACTAGTAAACATTAGCAAATGTTGAGTTTTGTGAGTCATTTCAATCAATTAATTGAACTTTGAACTTTGATGGGGGAAAGGTTGTGGGAATTCTTAACTTTATGGTCAAGTTGGACAGAAGTGTGGATACCTGGGAATTTATTATTTGCTACTCGGGTCTGAAGGGCCTTATAGGACTGAGCTCTTAAACTGGTAGTTAATGTCAGAATTGAATTAAATTACAGAACATCAAATTGACATCCAGAGAGTTGGAAAATAGTTACTACAGGGGGAAGAATCCCTATACATTTGGTGTGAGAGGTGTTGCGAATAGAGAAACAGTTTTCCTTTAATTATATTGCCCCCACTTCTAGAATAAGTGCTTCTAGAACATACTCTATGTGAAAGAATAGAAATAAAACATCCAGAACATGTTAGAAAAGTGGGAGTCAGCATGTGACAAGGAGAGGAAAGCGGTCTTATGAGAGAAATAACCCACAAGCAATTATTTCTCATGTTCCAAATGATACCTGAAATGCTTGCGAGAAAATCTATTAGGACCTAAAGTGTGTCACTATGTAACAAAGCAGCAGTAACACATAGCACAGGAAATATCCTCTCACAAGCAACATGCAAAATAAGCTGGCAGCAGCATGTAAGCTTGTAAGAATACATATTTGATAAGGATCACAGAGGCTACAGCAATTTGAATACTTTTTTAAAATCACTTAAAGATATTTTAAGGAGCCATATCCTATAGAATCACACCTTTTCAGTTATAATAATCAAAGGAGCAAAATATTATTGGGTGCCTATGTAATATCTGCAACGTGATGTGTCAGGCACCATGGAGGAAGAAGAAGCAAACAATCTGCTTTGCAGGAGTTTACTATTTAAGGAAAAATTTAGAGCAGTCAGAATGTTTAAAAAATCTAACGGCACACTTAATGTCAGCAATATATAAACACACAGCACTGTATAGTCACATATAAAAGCAGCTGATTGACTGAAGTATGGCTTGAAGTGATTCTTGGTCATTAGCTCACTCTCTCCTCTTCCCACATGAACCCTTGGATACTGATTCATTGTGTTTTACTTGATTAATTTTTAAAATGTAGAGTATGTAAGATTACTCATGCTTTTCAGTTCATCATACTTTCATCATAAATATGTAAGAATTGTTTTATCTCATTTTATCTTTATTTTATTATATTGTGCCTTTTATAGTTCTCTCTCCTTTTCACCCTTTCAACCTTCCATCTAAGTGGTTATTTAAATGCATTGGTTCCTTGGAAACTAGAGTATATTTTATATGTGCTTTTAAGTTGCATAAATGATAGTATTAGTATCCTGTTTCTTGATATTTTCATTCACCACTGTTTTTGAGATTAGACTATTCCATGCTGTCAATTGTAAATCTAGCTCATTGTTGCTATTGGATTATAGCATTCCAACATCCTGACATATACGTATACCTCCTTTTACTTGGCCATTTCCTTAGGCTGTTCACAATTTCCTGCTATCACAAGCAATGCTGCTGTGAAAATCCTTCACAAGTCCTGTGGTTTTTCATGAGCTGAGTCATAGCATCAAGACATGCTTATTTTACTAGGTAATTTCAGCTTCTCTCCAGCATCACTGCAGCATTTTAGATGCCTGCTAGCTGTGTATGTGGATCCCCTTTTCTCTCGACATGTTTACCTGCCTTCTAACTTCTGCAAATGTGGTGATTATAAAATAATATTTTATTGTTTTAATTTTTATGTATGTACTTAGAAGTGGGTTTGAGAATCAGAATGTGTATTACCATTCACATGAATTTCCTTTCAAATATTGTACTCATTTTTATAAATTTTCAGTTCCTTTATTTGCTGAATAGTACATGTTTTTAAATATTAAACAGTTCTCACTGTTTTAAATTCCACATTAAAGCTTCCTATAATATATTTTGTTGGATATAAAACTCTTCTTTTGATTGTAGTCAAATTCCCTAATCAAGTTTCTGTTTATTTTGTTATTTTATTTCATTATTGTTATTTTTATGCCTGTGCTTTTTAAAGATAGTCTTTTCTAGCTCAAGATAGAACATGGCATTCTCCTACATTCCTTTCCTCTTCTTCCTCTTCTTCTTCAATACCCAGATTTGTCAAATGTCTGTTTTGCCAAGAAAAGCAACTACAACTTCATCACTGACTGTCATCATTACATAAAATAAATGAATATTTTAACACCAAATTACAAGGAGAAAATTTCAAAATAATGATAGTCACTTACATGTGTGACTAATAATAATAAATTTTATTATTTGAAAAGCTTCCCATATCTATTTTTTTTCTCCTCAGTTCATAGCACACTCGTTTATGAACCAACAATTGGGACCCACTGAATTAGGACATTTTCGACCTTAGAGCAGAGATGTGGGTGAAGGGCCCCTGCCTAAGAATGAATGGATGTCAAACAGTTTGGATCAAGCACATCTCTGGTGCTCTGCTGTACCTCCAGGAATTGGCTCCACCTAAGCTCTAGGTAGCCACTGATGTGCTCTCTAATACTACAAATTCGATCTGTCTCTTCTTGGGTTATACATACATGGAATCATAGTTTATTTACTCTGTGGTGTCTGGCTTTTTCCACACAGAATAATTTTGAGTCATCTACAGTTTTAGTGTATCAATAATTTATTGTTTTCATTGTTGAGTAGTATACCACTCAATGAATATACCACACATAATTTATCCATTCACCTGTTGATGAACATTTGGGCTGCTTCCACTTTTGGGGTCATTATAAACAAAGCTACTGTGAGCGGTTTGTACAAGTCTTTGTATAGACTTAGGTTTTCATTTCTCTTGGGTAAAGAGAAGCCGACTTTCTCGGTTGTATCATAAGGGTATGTTTTACCTTTTCTTTTCTTGTGCCTTCTTTGTTGAGTTGGACTAAATATTCACAGTTCTTGTTATTTTTGGAAATATTTTGTTAATCATTATTTTTCATTGTTAGTGATTTTGATTTTGTAAGTTGATTTTGTATCAGCAAATGGACAGACTATTTCATTTGTTATAACAATTTGTCTGCAAGTTTGATTTTGTATTATGCCTAGGAGTTATAGACATAGACTATTAGTACCACGTGGTACAGATATAATTGGGGGGAAATCTTACTTGTAGAAAAGTAGTAGGACACTCACAATCTTGTGAATTCCCATTATTCCCTAGCTTAGGCAGTGCGAATTTGGACTGCATGGGCCATGACCAGTGTTTCAATAGAAAAAGACCTTACTCCCTGCAATACTCTACACCTTGATAAAGACAAAGGGCTAGGAACCATTATATCATTATATTTAAAAGGAAGTTCTGATAGACGCTCTCATGTTTTTAGAAAGGGAGACCTCTGAAAATCAGCAACTGGCTCAGTCTTTTCTTGCATTGAGCTGACTCAGGCCTGCTCAGTCAGCTCTCAAAAGGTCAGCTATGCAACCTGCCTCCACAGAGAAAAGTATATACATACCCCGAGACATCCAAATGTGTACTCTCCAGTTCACTAGAAGCTAATCTGGAAATAACAGTAATTTTGATTCTTTCTCTCTGTTCTTTCATATCTACTACTTGTTATTCTTGTCTTATGTTAGCCCGTTCCAAAAGTATTACATGAAACATAGCAGTGCTATCATATGTATACAATATTATTTCTAAACTTAAGAAAAATGCATATAAATATACCACATTGTATATTTATTCCACTTTTTTTGGTAATATTTTCTGATATCAGGCTAGGAAAGTTTCCTACCAATCCCACCTTACTAAGAATGTCTTCTAGTATATTTATTGAAATAATTATGAGATTCTTTTTCCACAGGATTATGAATTATCTTGTGCATGTGTCAAAATATTCTTTGATTCCTGGTGCATACCCTACTTGATCATGATATACATTAAGCAATTAAATGCATTAAAAAAGGAAGTAAATAAGGAAAAATAAAGTCTTAGATTTGTTAAGCCGAACACTTTTAAAAAATTCTCACAGCCAGGTGTGGTGGCTCACGCCTGTATCCCAGCATTTTGGGAGGCTGAGGCAGGCAGATCATGAGGTCAGGTGTTTAAGACCAGCCTGGGTAACATAGTGAAACCCCATCTCTACTAAAAATACAAAAATTAGCCAGGCATGGTGGCGGGTGCCTGTAATCCAAGCTACTTAGGAGGCTGAGGCAGGAGAATCACTTGAGCCCGGGAGGTGGAGGTTGCAGTGAGCCAAGATAGCGCCATTGTACTCCAGCCTGGGTGACACAGTGAGCCTCTGCCCTTAAAAAAAAAAAAAAAAAAAATTCTCACATTTTTTGCTTACATGTGAAATCAGCCTATATTTCTGTATACTTGAACTACATTTTCTGGTTTAAAGACCAGGGTTAGTGAAGGATGAAGTAAAATATAACTATTGTCTCATTGCTGTTTTAAAACAGGTAGACAGATATAAAAAAAAAATCTGCCTAAAAAGGCTTTTCTGAGAAGCAGAATCAAATTAGAGGACGGTGAAGAACAGGTTAGCTTAACATGGCAACTCTTACTACAAAAAAGAGAGAGAAAATCTAGCTTTTATACAATTTCAATTTAAATAACAATAATTATAAATAATACAATGCTTTACACTCTTGAAAGAAAACTATTATAAAATGTATCTCAAAGAAAGGACTGCTCAGGCACAAAGGGAGCCTGGGCTCCCTAACTTATTCCCATGTTACAGTGACCTGATAATAGGAAGACTTGGAAGTATTGGCCTAATATGTTCCCAAGGTTGTTGGAGCATTTCAAAGCAGGTTCTTAAAGAAAAACTTGATAGAAAAAAAAGAGAGAATAACGAAAACAGTTTTATTTTAAATTTTATATAAAAATTTAAATATTACCTGACATATTTTAAAGCACCTTAAGTATTATCCTACATGATAGTTGATCCCTCCTAATCAGTCAGTGAAAGATATTAACCAGGTAATTGCATAGTGTTGCCTTGGCTGTTCCACCAACTAATTGGCCTCCCTGCATGGAAAAGAAAAAAGAGTCAGTCTGTGAAGCGAGTTGTGATGCAAGAAATCCAGACAACCTGAAGCTTAGGCTGTTCCCTCTGCCTTTTTTTTTATGACTCAGGAAGGTGGGCCCTACCTAGAGGCAGTAGGAAAAGAGGTCAAAACTTATACCAGTTTCACCATGAGTTGTCCAGTTTTCCTTTTCTACTTTGTGCTTTGGATTAATTTATTTATGATAGGAAGTTTCTGTGTCTTGAAAATTTCACAGTGTTCCCTTTTAAGCTGCTGATCCATTATCTTTTTGTGGAAAAGAAGATAAATGAGGAAGCAGGTTTTTAGCAAACATTTAAATTTTCTTTAGTAGTAGTTAGAATATTCAAGTATTGTCATTATTTTCATGCAAAAGGTATGCTTTCACAAATAAATCCCTCAAGATTTTCAAGCTATTTAAGGGAAAGTTAGTGATTATAACCTTATGATTGTTACTCTTCGCTAAACCTGTGCTAAATCCTCTTTCTATACGCATTTGTAGTATTTACATCTTCTGTTTTTTTCTCTTGATCAGGTGTGCTAGAAGCTGCATATCTTATATTCAAAGAACTGAGTTTTTGGTTAAGTCTCTTTACTGGATTTGTGTTTTCTCTATTTTTAAAATTTGTACCTATGTAATTATTATTTCTGTCCTTATATATTTGGCTTTACTCTGATGAACTTTTTTATACCTTCATGATTTGAATATTAATCCTATTTATTTTTTGTTCTGCTTGTTTTGTGCTGTGTTTAAATCTATACACATCTCTTAAAGTAAAACTGGAGATTCATCCTGCAAATATTGGCCTATAGTCAAATAGTATGTACATTAGCTCTAAGAATTCTGTAATTTCTCTAATGATTTTTAAATAAAAGCCAATTAGCAAAATGCTACTTAGTATTTAGCCATATGGGATGGTTTCAGTTTTTTCTTGGATTTATTTCTAATTGTATTGCATTTTAATATAAGTCTACATGGTACTAAAGAATTAGATTATACAGAGGCCTTCCTTTGTGGCCAGTATCTGGTCCACTGGTGTAACTGTTCTTGTTCGTAAAAAGAATGTCTATATTCCGTTTGAGTCTAAAAACTTCTATGTACCTGTTCATTTAAGCTCAATAATTATGTATATTTTTGATCTACTTGATTTAATAGTTTCTGAGGTTTATGGGTTAAATTCCCCAATTAGAACTGTTGATTTATCTATTTTTCCCCATAGAGCTACTCTTTATCTACTGTTATCTGTTCTATGGTTATTACACGGTATTAGGTATGTAAATGTTCATGATTATTATGCATACTATTTCTATTACAAGTGCTGTCATTGCCCTTTATATTTTTTCCCCTTAAATTCGATATTAGAACCATTAATCTGATTGTTTGGGGGAAAAGGTTGCATTTACCTACTATATCTTAAGCCATGTTTTCATTATTACTCTACTTATATTCCATTGTTTTAAATATCACTTTTAGATAAACATTGCTGTTTTTAATCATACTCAGAGTTCTCTCTTAATTTTTGAGATAATCTTGAGTTAAACATTTATTATAACACTAATATCTACATACATATATCTGCATTTTATTTTATATTTACTACTTACTCTTTTATTTTTTCTCATTTCAATTTGCCTCTGATATTTTCCTTCTCCCTCCCACCATTCATCCCTCTCAGGTTAGTACCATTCAGTAATTTTATGTGTGGATTGTTCTTTATTTGTGTAGTAGTCATTTCTTATTTAGAAAATAAACCTTACCAAATTATATGTTCCTACCTTCTGTCTTCACCTCTTTTCTTGCTGGATTACCATGTTAGTTTAAAATGGTCTGCATGGAGGTACCATAAAACCAATTAATAATGACTTCCATTTATTTTTCTCATCTAAAAAGATGCCTTGATTAAGAGGCTGTTGGCAATAGCTTATCAGTTTAACAATACCAGGGTCAACATTTATGCTATTCTCTTTTTGCTTCCTCTTTGCTGAAAAGTGGCTTCCATGCCTCTTGCCATCACTTCCACATTCGATTCTTCCCCTTTTACCATTTTATGGTTGAAACTTTCCAAGAAGCTCCACAGCAGGAATATGCTTATATCCCATTAGCTAGGGGTCCCTTGTATTTCCCCCTCTAGCTGCAAGAGAAGTTAGTAAAATGAGTATTTGCTTTGCCAAATTCTATAATGTATATAATTTACTGTCAACAAGAGGGAGGAAAAGATATGTTTAGCCCACCAAATTGTCTTCCACAGGTGCTTCCTCCAATGTCTCACTACCATATGCTTACATTTGGGTTTGCTTGGTGACTCTTAATGAGCCCTTTCAATAAGCTCTTAAACCTTTTTGTGATATACAGAAATGTTAAGGCATTATTTCTCTCCTTTCATCTACTTTTTCTTCATCTGTGGCTTTTTAAGGCAGATACTGACACATTAATTTCACTCTCCATATCTTTTAACTTTTCTCTCATTTTTCCAAGTCTTTCTGTTTTTCTCTCGTCTTCCAGGAGAGTCCCCTAACAAGATATTCCCATTTGCTGCATCACATTTCAGCTGTATTAATTCTGTGATTCAATTTATCCACTGAATTATGGTGATAAATACAGGTTTTACGTCCATTATCTTCTAAGAGTTCTTCTTCATGAATTCTTGTTACTGTTTCTTTTTATCATTAGTCGCATTTATCTCTCTGAGAGTATCTTAGGTTTTTGTTGTTGTTGTTGTTATTGTTGTGACTTTATCTCTTTAAAGCAGTTTTAGGTTTCTAAGAAATTAAGAGGAAGGTGTAGAGACTTCCCATGTGCTCCTTCTCCCTACACACACGCCATTCCTCACCAGAGTAGTATACGTGTTAAATGATGACTTATATTGATAAATTATTAACCAGGGTTTAGAGTTTACATGAGAGTCCACTCTTGGTGTTGTAGATACTATGGGTCTGGACAGATATATATTGATGTGTATTCATCATGATAGTATCATACAGAGAAATTTCATTTCCCTAAAATTCTTCTCTGTGTTACCTATTCAACCCTCTCTCCAGTCCCTGGCAACCATGATCTTTTTACTGTTTCTATAGTTTTACCTTTTTTAGAAGTTTTACCTTTTCCACACAGTGGAATCATACAGTATGTAGCCTTTTCAGACTAGTTCCCTCCACTTAGCATTTAATGGTTTCCTTATGTCTTTTTATGACTTAATGGCTCCCTTTCTTGGTGGGGTGAATAATAGTCCATTGTCTGGATGTGCCACAGTTTATCTATTAACCTACCGAAGGACAACTTGTTGCTTCCAAGTTTTGGCAATTATTAATAATAAAGCTGCTATAAACATCCATGTGCAAGTTTTGTGTGAATATGGTTTCAAGTCATTTGGATAAATACCAAGAAGTGTGAATGACAGATTGTACAGTAAGAGTAGTTTCGCTTTATAAGAAACCATCAGACTGTATTTCAAAGTGAGTGTACCATTTTGTATTCCCATCAGGAATAAATGAGATTTTCTGTTGTTCCACATCCTTGCCAGCATTTGGCATTGTCAGTATTCTGGATTTGGGCTGTTCTAATAGATATGTAGTGGTATCTCATTGTTGCTTCAGTTTGCATTTCCTTGATGACATTTGATGTGAAGCATCTTTTCATATGCTTATTGTAATCTGTATATCTTCTTTGGTGAGGTGTCTGTTAAGGTCTTTTGCCCATTTTTAAAAGTAAATGTGACCGTACTGCCTCTAATCCTGATTTCTGTACTCTCATCTGGTGATGTTGGTCTCTTTTCTTACCCTGGTTTCTTTATCTATACAAATGTCAGTATGCTACCTCTTTTTTGATATTGTGAAACTGAAAGATAACATGTGCATAAGCATCTGCTACAAAGAAGGAAATTGATACTAATTTCCCTTTCTTCCATCCAATCAAAATCCTGCCCCAATCAATATTATTTATTCATTGAAGGCTTTTTCTATCATTAGAATCTTTACTCTCCTCTAATTAGGATCTCTTAGCTATTTCAGAACTCATTTTTATCAAATAAAAATGTGTTACAACTTTAAAAAATCTCAGAAATCTGTTAGACTTCACTTATTTTAGTAACATGCATGATCACTGACAAGGTCAAAAGCAGAATAGAAATAGAACCGAAGTATTAACTCAGTCAACTGCACTATGCATAATTCAATAATAAATTTCATTCTTTCTTTTCAAAAGACTGCCGCTTAACGTTATTTGTGTTGCCTCCACAACCAAGCTGTAAATTCATCAGGATAAGGCGTCCGTGGCCAGAGGTCACTCAGAACAAATCAGACATTTTGTAATTATGCCTGAAATAAACACTGACCACCCCGACGAGCAACAGGTTCAACTCCTGGCAGAGATGTGTATCCTTATTAATGAAAATGACAATAAAATTGGGGCTGTGACCAAGAAGAATTGTCATTTGAATGAGAATATCAAGAAAGGATTATTGCATCGAGCTTTGAGTGTCTTCTTATTCAACACTGAAAATAAGCTTCTGCTACAGCAAAGATCAGATGCTAAGATTACCTTTCCATGTTGTTTTACTAATACTTGTTGTAATCATCCATTAAGTAATCCGGTAAGCTAGAGGAAAATGGTGCCCTTGGAGTGAGGCAAGGA
The DNA here is from genome assembly GCF_001604975.1 of Cebus imitator. NCBI lineage: Eukaryota > Metazoa > Chordata > Mammalia > Primates > Cebidae > Cebus > Cebus imitator. Next base: position 16,724,705 of record NW_016107342.1, on the reverse strand, counting down.
GCACAGAGGTGGTTGAAAGCTGAGCTAGGAATTCCCTTGGCAGAGGTTACTCCAGAAGAAATTAATTATTTAACACGAATTCACTACAAAGCTCAGCAGGATAGTATCTGGGGTGAGCATGAAATTGATTATATTTTGTTTGTGAGGAAGAATGTAACTTTGAATCCAGATCCCAAGGAGATTAAAAGCTATTGTTAGGTGTCAAAGGAAGAACTAAAAGAACTTTGGGAAAAAAGCAGCTAATGGTGAAATTAAGGTAATGCCATGGTTTTAAATTATTGCAGAGACTTTTCTCATTAAATGGTGGGATAACTTAAATCATTTGAATCAGTTTGTTGACCATGAGAAAATATACAGAATGTGAATAAGTAGGTGAATGATCACTGAAAAATTTCTCTACTTAACAAACTTAGAATGACTTTTTTAGTTTAAAGCTAGTTCAGTATCATCAACATATTATATACACTGATACTTTACAACTTAAGTTAGTTAGTGGAAAAAACTAACTTACAATTTTGGATCACACACCCTGGATCTGTGTACTATTTCTAAACAACATTTGTGAGAGATTATTGTAAAATGAGAAAGAGCAAATAAAACTTAATTTAACCTGTACAGACACATGCTTATGGCAAATTTGAACAAATGAGTGAAGCTCTGTGTTTTTAGTAAGTGTGAGAAACATTTATGGAGCACTTGCAGAGCACTTGCTATTTGCCCAGGTGCTTTATGGTATCATTAAATTTTTATCATAGTTCAGAAAAATGTGCAAAGGAAACTATTGCTTAGCTCCTTCAAAACAGTCTTAATTAACTTTCATATTAACAGATTAAACTAGCAGAGCAGGTTCAAGGGAAATTAAATGATGTGGACCCTAATTTGTATCATTCTGAGTTGGTTGTATGGTTTATTCATTCTGGAAATATGTTGATACTGAAAGTCAGCCATTGTTTTTGATGTGATATTGATTAGGTTAAATCTTCTTTTAAATGGTATTTGCCAGTTAGCAAAGTCTGTGTTTTCAGGATTACAGTGGGCACATAGGTGTTCATAAAATGGGCATTGAGTCCCACTCGACAAGAATTGCTTAACCTTGACACTATTGACATTTGGGCTAGATAAAATCCTTGCAGTGGGAGTCCGTCCTGTGCATTACAGGATGGTGAGCATCATCCCTGGACTGCACACTGGATGCTCTTAGCATCTCTCTCCCATGACAACCACAATTATATCAGATGTTGCCAGATGCCATGCCCCTGGGGGGACAGAGTCAACCCCCAACTGAGAACCACCATCCTACAGAGTCAGGCAATATTGTAGGGAGAAAAAAATAACAATGACTAAGGCCAGTGTTCATGTTAAATATATTAAGATTAGGAATGTGTATATTAATGTTAAAAAGTGTATCGTGATCAATGTACTTTTGTAAACTTGCCATAGATATCTTAAATTTGAAATCTCAAGACAGCTTTATTATTCTTAAATGCTATATGATAGTGAAGAAAAAATAAAAACTTATTTCTTATAAAGTTAAAAAATTCGGGATACTCATTCATTCATTCATTGACTAATTTATCTATCAATTAATTATTGATTATGAACATAATCCAGGCATTACTCGGAATGAATATACAAGAATGAAAAACAAATGAAGCAGGTATCAAGTTTTATATATATATCAATTGTAGCATGAATTACACACTGAGCACATTATTACTCAATACATACTTGTTTGATTGACCTTTATAGACAATTGCATATAGTGATAACTAAATAAGCAGTAATTTATTATTTGGATTTCAATGTGAGAAAGACAATCATATTTTTTCCTCCAATGTCTAGTGCTTTGTCTCTGGATTAAGCTACTTGTTTTTTTATTTTTTTGTTTTTTCAGGGTAATTTCTCTCCCACGAAATATCTTTAAGATATAAGCAAATTCATTGATAATTTCTCCTCAACAAGACATGTCTAGACATCTGAATCCCAGAAATTATATAGTTTGAAATGAAGCTTGAATCCTTGATAAATACGAAAAAACAGAAAAAGTCACTTAAAGGGGCAAGAATATGTAAAATGTTTCCATATCTCATATCATATAAGAAATGTGCTAAAAATGATCAGTATTGTTCACTAAAAATGATTGTAATTCAAAATGCTATTAAGGAAACAGACTTAATTGTATTTATCTTAGACAAATTAGTTTTGGTTAAATGAATCTCTGGTGGATTGGACCAGGAGAGGTAGTAGGAATCTTCTTTATTGTAAAGACCTCAATGAACCTCAAATATTTGAAAAACTGAGGTAGCAGAAAAATCTGGTATTTGTGTCCTGGGCAGGTGAAGAGTGCTTGGTAAAACAAGTACCTATGTACTTTCTAAGAGCAAAGAACAAGATAGGTAAGCAGAAGAATAGTCTCTGTTTATATATTAGCCTATGCATACATTACAAATACACACACACACACACACACACACACACACACCCCAGGGGCCTGGCATGTGGCTCTGCATATTTTCAGTTTTAATCATCCTCCCTGACACTGGTTCTTATTTCAACTCTCCCCTACTCTCATGCACTCAGTGGCAGGACAATCTGCTGAATCATGAAAACTCTAAAGACAATTTTTTTCTTTTTTAATCCTGAGGGGGGAAAAGGGAGACACAGTTGTACAATAGAAATATTCCAAGATTGAAAACATATAGGCACAGGTGTGCACCCATTGTGTAGTAGGTATCTCCAGAGACTATCTATCTAAATTCTGGTTCTACTTCTGGTACTTAATGTCTTCACCTGTAAACTGTGGTGTCTAGTTCATCATAGAAGCTCAGTAGCCATAGCTACTATTATCATCACCATCATCTTTACCACCACCAAAGAAGAAGATGAAAGAGAGTAAAGTGAAGCTATTTAGAATAGTGGCTACATGATTAAAAGTTATGTTGCACAGGTGAAGAGGTGTGTATTACTTGCCTAAGATATTTTTTTAAAGTCATCAATTATCAAAGCCAGAATTCTCAAAGTCCAAGGTCCATAAACTGGATGCACTGCTGTGGGTCTTTTCCCGGAGCACACAGAATAGGAGTTTTGCCAATGTGTTGGCAAAGGCCTCTGACATTACAGCATCTCACAGTGATATATTGCAGACCAGGTATTTCACTACTTTATGAGCAGAATCTGCTTCAATACAGCAGCAGCTGAATTTGCAATTGTTCACAAAGAAGACTGGAACAAAGATAGCCGGCAATGTTTATTTTATGTTCATATTATTTACCAAGAGGAACCATGCTCAGTTGTCCCAAAATAAGATGACATTGACAAGTTCTCACATTCAGCATTTAATGAGTAAATCCACAGTCTATGTGAATCCCATTGTCTTGAAAGTGAGGGAAATAAAACCACCGAGGGCCTCATTGACTTCAGAATTATGAGAAGTCCCTGACTATATTACAAACTATTTATCCAAATAAATTTCTGATTATTCCAGAATATGTCAATTCCAAGTACCTACACACATGCTTCAGTTGCTCCTTGGGGGCCATTTTTCTACATAGAACATGTTCCTAGAAAACAGAGAACGTGATGAGAGAGCCTTGCCAAGCTGAGCAAGATAGGTGTGTGGGTGGGCAGCTATTCTTTAGGCATTCAGGAAATTCTGAACATAGAGCCTGAGCCACTTAAAAACTGTAGACCAATAATCCATGCGTGGCTGTCAGTGGAGGCCTGGTGTGATAGAATTAAGCAGTAGCACTAAGGAAACAGCAAATGAAATCTGGGCATCTTCATTTGGGCATTTTTGGAAGCACCTTAGACTAAGTGAGTTAAATGGTGATTATTGCTTTGCTAGGAAATAATATGAATTGAGCAGGTATATTTTCATTTAACAATGTTTTTATGATAAAGTTTATATGGGTTTGTTGTATAAAAACAAATATAAACAAAAAAGTTTAAAAATAAACTAAAGTCGCTATGATCATTTTGACATATACATATCCAGCTATTTTTTATTTATTCATTTAATCTTATTTAAATATTACCCATAGGCCAGGTATATCTCTAAGTACTAGAAAAGCAGGGAAAATGATATTTTTACCCATAGGTGATATATATACATATTTTTTACAAAAATTGCAATCATAGAGTATATACATTTTAATCTTACTTTTTATCAGTCAACAATATCATGTAAATTCATGTAAATATATAAACTTAAAAAATGTAATTTCAGTGGCCATGCAATAGCTTATTTACATAAATTGAATGGCCATGCAATAGTTTATTTAACTTATATTTCTCTTTTTGCATTGGAACCAGTTTCTAATTTTTTCCCTATTAAAAATATCCTGATAAAAATGTTTATAAAAACTGTCCACATTGCATTGGATAAATAATTAAGTGTAGGTTTTATGGATCAAGAGAATGGGTCAAAAGCATGGCAGTCATGGTTTTAAGGTTTCAGACAGGTTCCAAATGTCCTCCAAATATATTTGTCCAAGCTGTATAACTCCTAAAAGGATATCCAAGTGCCTATTTCCTCATAACCTTGACAATCTTAATAATTTAATAAAAATTATTTTTTATGAAAAGAAAGTATTCTATTTAGTTGTATCTTCTCTCTCTTTGTTTACTAATTGAACAGTTTTTCATAAGCATATTGCCTATTTGTATTTATTATTTTTCTATTTTCTACTGATTTTTAAAGATTTTCTAATATAACTTATTAACAGTCTTTGTGTGTTTGAGATAAATAATTTATGCTGATTTTCTTTAAGAAATTAATACTTGAGATTGGAAAATAAAATCACTGAAGAATTTAAGAAGCAGGCAAAGTAAAGAATCTTCATACCCAAGTTAATATTGTAAAATGTCCAGGACATCAATAAGTTGATGCTGAATTGAAGTGCATAGAAGGCTATGGGGCGTGGCTTCCCAAGTTTGCGAGAAGAAGGGGCTGGACCACCTGATACAGAAAACATCCTGGGACTGGTTGTCCAGCAACCCAGCTCCCCTATGTTCCAGGCTTCTTAGCAGAGGTGGCCAATGAAGGTCTCTGGAGCTCCATTCTCTCATTTGTAACACAAAGTTAGACAAGATGATGCTTTTCCCTCTAAAATTGTAGGTCACCAGGTACAGAAGAGGTGACAAAGAGAATAGAAAAAAAGGATGCAGCATCAGAGTTGGAGGAACATAGAGAGCATCGAGAAGGGCATTCCAGATAGAAACGCAGTGCACCATCATGTAGAAATGTGGAAGAGTGTCAGACACAGCAAAGAGTTGGGTGAGAGCTGAGAGGAGCAGGAGATAAGACTGGAGAAAGGCAGCACCTGACGATGAAGGACCACAGAAGGAAGATGGGAAGATATGGCTTTAAACTTCATTCTGTAGTTAAGAAGGGAATTACTGAAGACTTTTAAGTGAACAAGTCATAGAAACAGATTTAAGGGTTTTATAAAAAAACAAAAACAGAACACTAACTAAAAAACAAAACAAACTTTGGCAATGATATGAGATCTGATTAGAAGCCTGGAGGAAGGGATCCCAAGTCAGACACTGTCTATTGCAAAGTCAGCAGAGAGACAATGTGAGCTTGAACTAAGGCAGTGGCACAAACTGCAAATTATGCTCAAGACTAAAAATTCCCTCTAAAATGAAAGATTTTCCAGAAAGATAATGATAATAAGAATAATAGGGAAAAAGGATTAAAGGAATAATAGGGCAAAATTTTAATAGCAATATTAATGCCTTAATATTGCCATTGATCAAAATTGACAGTGTGTCCTCTCATTTCATATTAGTTATATGCTCAACCAATTTTCTTTAAGCTAACCATAGCTGAGATTATCAGTATTTTTAACAGCCATATGCTGAGGGCATTTTCACAGTGCATAAAGTGCTAACCGGAGTGCTATAAAACCACTGACTACTGTGAAGTTCTTCTAGCCAAGATAACTGCCTCTGCTTCAGGAAAGAACTGAGTAGTTGGGGAAGATGATTATGACAGGAACGATATGAGCATTCTTTTAGCCCAAGATCCAAACCCACTGAAATCTTAAGGGAACCATTTACTGGGCCCACCTCCTGCTAACAGATATGGTTCCCTAGAGGGACTGGTGGGTGGAAACTCTTTCTTTACACAGATATCAGGCAAATTCGTATCTTTGAGTCCAGAGGGTCAATTCTGCTATGACTAGTTTTCTCTGGCCTATTTGCAAAAAGATGGCCTACTGAGAATCATTCCTGGTGCTGATTTAGAGCTGGCTCAAATCTTCTTCCCTTAATTCTCCACTTCATACCTGCACTCCTGACCAAACTTTCTGCTTAGAATATGCCTACAGAGATATTACTTTAATCCTAGCTTCTTAATCAGATCATTAAAGAAAAAGCTCCCAAACAATCTCAGTAAGAATAAGCTGTTTATGTGATTGAATTTATTTAGGTATCACTACTACCTGTGAAGTAGGTCCAAATATTATCCGAATTTTATAGATGAGAAACTGAGGTCCAAAGAAGCTAGTGAGATTGATCAAGGTATCATGTCTAGTAAACAGTAAAAACTAGGAGGTTTACTCAGGTTGGTTCTGGGGCCTTGGTGGCACTTCCACACTGTGGTACAGAGATGTTGCTGTTTTTTAAATGGTCACCAGACCTAGGGTTCAACTGATAATTTAAAAGCAGGAATTTGCCTAGATGAATTGTAATCATATTTTAGAAGTGGTCACTTTCAACGTCTCAGAATCCTCATGATCCAGGTGTCCTCAGGTGCTCAACATATTATAGAGACCTTTTCTGAGTCAAACAGAATTCAGGGTCACTGGCTTTCAAGGAATGGAGCAACGCTTATCTTTCTAAGGAGGTCTTAAATTCAGATATACATAAGATTTTATTCTAAACAGGGTAATTGCATAATGTCCTAAGATATCAGATTATTTTATTGGTTTAAGCAGGAATTAAATATTTAGGTGACGGTTATTTACTGGGTGCTTTTCAGATCAAAGTCTGTTGCTATTGACATTTCTTTCTAAACATTAACGTAATAGAGCCACAAAATGAGAATTCACAAAAGAGTTGTGGGTGGGACACACATTTGGGTAAAGGATCTTTATGATAGGAGGAAGGAAAGCTTATGTACATACACATGTGCTCCTAAGGACTTTTTGGTGAAACATAGTGATCTATCACACACAACAGCCAAGATACACATATATACACATATGTGCACATACACATTGCTACTAGGATGATGGATTAGTCTGTTTTCACACTGCCAATAAAGGCAAACCTGAGACTGGAAAGAAAAAGAGGTTTAATTGGACTTACAGTTCAAGTGGCTGGGGAAGGTCTCACAATCATGGCAGAGGGCTAAATGTACTTCTTTCGTGGTGACAGCAAGAGAGAATGAGAAAGAAGCAAAAAGCGGAAACCCCTGATAAACCCATCAGATCTTGTGAGACTTAATTCACTATCACAAGAATAGCACGGGAAAGATCTGCCCCCATGATTCAATTACCTCCACTGGGTCCTTCCCACAATGTGTAGGAATTCTGGGAGATACAATTCAAGCTGAGATTTGGGTGTGGACACAGCCAAACCACATCGTTCTGCCCCAAACCATATCATTATGCCCCTGTCCCCTCCAAATCTCATATACTCACATTTCAAAACCAATCATGCCTCCCAAACAGTTCCCTAAAGTCTTAACTCATTTTAGCATTAACCCAAAACTCCATAGTCCAAAGTCTCATCTGAGACAAGGCAAGTCCCTTCTGCCTATAAGCCTATGAAAAATCAAAACCAAGCTACTCACTTCCTAGAAACAATGGCAGGTACAGGTATTGGGTAAATACATCCATTCCAAATAGGAGAAATTGGCCAAAACAAAGGGGCTACAGGCCCCCTGAAAGTCCAAAATCCAGTGAGGGAGCCAAATTTTAAAGCTACAAAATGATTTCCTTTGACTCCAGGTCTCACATCCAGGTCATGCTGATGCAAAAGGTGGGTTCCCATGGTCTTGGGCAGATCTGCCCCTCTGGCTTTGCAGGGTATGGCTATACCCTGGCATAGGCTGGCATTTAGTGTCTGTGACTTTTCCAGGCATATGATTAAAGCTGTCAGAGGATCTACAATTCCGGGGACTGAAGGACACCGGCCCTCTTCTCACAGCTCCATTGGGCAGTGCCCCAGTAGGGACTCTGGGTGGGGGCTCCAACCCCACATTTCCCTTCCACATCACCCTAGCAGAGTTCTCTACGAGGGCCCTGCCCCTGCAGCAAACTTTTGCCTGGGCATCCAGGTATTTCCATACATCTTCTGAAATCCAGGCAGAGGTTCCCAAACCTCAGTTGTTGACATCTGTGCATCGAAAGATCCACACCACATGGAAGCTGCCAAGGCTTGGGGCTTCCACCTTCTGAAGCCACAGTCAAAGCTCTATGTTGCCCCTTTCAGCCATGGCTGGAGTGCCTTGGACACAGGGCACCAAGTCCCTAGGCTACACATAGCATGAGGACCCAGGGCCTGGCCCACAAAACCACTTCTTCCTCTTGGGCCTCCCAGCCTGTGATGGGAGGGGCCTCCATGAAGGTGTCTGACATGGCCTGGAGACATTCTCCCCATAGTCTTTAATGGGAATTAACATTAGGTTTCTTGCTACTTATGCAAATTTCTGCAGCCATCTTGAATTTCTCCTCAGAAAATGGGTTTTTCTTTTCTACTGCATTTTCAGGCTATTCATTTCCTGAACTTTTATGCTCATTTTCCCTTTTAAAACTGAATGCTTTTAACAACACCCAAGTCACCTTTTGAATGCTTTGCTGCTTAGAAATTTCTTCTGCCAGGTACCTAAATCATCTCTCTCAACTTCAAAGTTCCACAAATCTTTAGGGCAGGAGCAAAATGCCATCAGTTTCTTTGCTAAAACATAACAAGAGTCACCTTTGCTCCAGTTTCCAAGTTCCTCATCTCCATCTGAGACCGCCTCAGCATGGACCTTATTGTCATATAACTCTCAGCATTTTTGTCAAAGCCAATCAGTAAGTCTCTAGGAGGTTCCAACCTTTTCCACATTTTCCTGTCCTCTTCTGAGCCCTCTAAATTGTTCCAACCTCTGCCTGTTATCCAGTTCCAAAGTTGCTTCCACATTTTTGGGTATCTTTTCAGCAATGTCCCACTCTACTGGTACGAATTTACTGTATTAGTGGTACCAATTTACTATATTAGTTCGTTTTCATGCTGCTGATAAAGATATACCTGAGACTGGGAAGAAAAAGAGGTTTAATTGGACTTACAGTTCTATATGGATGGGGAGGCCTCACAATCATGGCAAGAGGCAAAGGGCATGGCTTACATGGCAGTAGCAAGATAAAATGAGGAAGAAGCAAAAGCAGAAACCCCCGATAAACCCATGATATCTCATGAGACTTACTCACTGTCATGAGAATAGCACAGGAAAGATCGGCTCCCATAATTCAATTGCCTCCCCGTGGGTCCCTCCAACAACATGTGGGAATTCTGGGAGATAAAATTCAAGTTGAAATTTGGGTGGGGACACAGCCAAACCATATTAGATGACAACCTATTTGCTCATCACCTTAATGGAAATTTAAACTTTCTATTCTAGTTTATTGTGATAGCACAGATCTAAAAAAATCCCCAAATACAAAACCTTACATAACATATGGGTTCAATGATTACTGATTTAAATATTTGCTTTGAATTTGAATAAGACTTGGAATCTTTAAAAAATAAAACCACTGAGATTTTAAGAATTATGCTATATGGAATATTAAAAAAATTATTTAGATGAACCCTTTCTAGCATACATATACCTTATATCAAGAAGAACTGTTTGCTCAGAAAGTGATAATTTCCATTTTAAATGAATCTGAGATTTCAACTATTTTTAGTGGTACAAAATTTTTACAACCTTTGACTCAGTACCTCCTACTGAATGCATCCTTTCAAAAGCACGAAATGTTGAAGGTCTGTCTATATTATTCAACCCAGCAATTAGATCCAGATGTTACTGCACTTTATATTTAGATACCACATTTCAATATCTAAAAAAGAAAGAATGCTCATGAAGGACAGAGAGAATAATTTATAAATGCAATTAAAGCATATTGTTTAGACTCCTTCTCACTAATTTACCTGATTGCAAAGTAAAATTAAAAGAATTCATATTTAAATTTAAAATTGGGCCAATGAGTAATGAAATTTTTCAAACTGTGTATATAAGAAAAAGAACACCAAGTGTACAGTGGTGTGTCACATACAGTCTATCGATTTTATAACTTTGCTATGAAATCTTCCATCTTTTTCACAAGGCAGTCAAATTCTAGATAGTATGATGGATACATTCATATTAACTTTAAAGAAAATATATGGAATGGTTATGAGAGAGCAACTTGAAACTAACTACATGCTGTATATAGTAGCAGAGCTGCTAAAAGAGATCTATAAATATTGCTGATATCATATGCTTTCTCTGGTTTGGAATGTTCTTCATTTAGGGAAATGATAGACTGGAAATGCTATGTCCCAGCTAATGTTACTTGAAAAACCATAGTATATATATGGAAAATGGATATAGGCATATCATACAAAATATAACTCAAGTTTGTATGTCTAAGAAAGAAATAGAATGGCTAGGCACCCCTCCCCCTCAGGTATCAAATCATCTAAGTACTTGTTTAAGACAATATATTATGGTATTTTTGTGGCCGTGGGTATTCTTAATTATAGCTTTTGCTTTGGCTAATAGTAAGTGGATTGACCTTTTCTAAGGGTATGCCAATGGCTGGTGGCACAGAGGTAGTCTGCCTTACTTTCCACTATCGGAGGAACCTGTAATGGGTTAATAACTGGATCCCATGAGAGGTGCACAGGGTTGAGAACTGGATCTAACAATCAGGTGAGAAGTTGCTAAACTAGTGAGTAGCACGTGATCATTGATTCTTGCAGCTCTGTGCCAGAAAGACACCATTGTATCCAGATAATTACCAGAACACAAGGCTAATAATCTTCTGTTCTCTAACTGATTTGTTCATGATTCAAGTGATTAACATATGCTACAATACTCTTTAATGTTACTGTTCAGTTTATTACAGCACATGAACTTAAGGGTAAACAAGAACAATTCACTCATTCATTCACAATATTAGGTATCCACTTTGTGCTGGTCACTAATATGTGTGCTGAAGGTTTTACATTAATTAGAATTGGTTTCCTCTGTGATCTCAAAAATATGAAAATGATTATAGCTTAAGTGATAATAGCTATTATTTAAATAGGCCTTATGACATGCCAGATACTATCTTAAGGATTTTACATACATTTTCTCATTTAATTCGCACGGCAACTTCACGAGTTAGGCATTATTGTTAGCCCATTTTGTAACTGAGTATATAAAGGCACAACTTGTTACTTTGCTCAAGGTCACACAGATAGTAAGAAACAGAGCTGAGACTCAATCAAACCCAGTCTGGTTTCAGGGTTCATTCTTTAGCATAGTGCATATTCTGTCCCATGTATAATTCCAGGTAAGCAGGGTAGGCCAAGCTGATATTGTGAAAACACCAGATGCCAAAGCCAAAGTTTTCATTATGTTGCTGTTACGCTATTTCTATATCCTCAAATTTCTAAAATGCAAATTTCTACATCATGTTCCAAAATGGCTATGTTAACACCAACCATTATCTTTATTCCAGTCAGTAGGAAGAACTATTTTCTTTTAAGGATTCTTCCTAGAAGCTTCCTTCACAAGCAAATTAAGCTTGCATATCTCATTGACCAAAACTTTGTCATATGATTGAAGGGGGTCTGAGATGTATAGCCTTTGTTCTAGGTGACCCATACCCCGCTGTTATTTGATAATCTGATACTGAGGAAAAAGGGAAAAACAGCATTCTTCATCAAAATATTGAAAAACCAGCCCTAAAATAACTGCTCTTTTCGGAATATTTCTATTATTGCCCCTAGTATATTTTTCTTTCTACATCAGATTCTTTCTGCATCCAGATGCCTTTGCGGTGATTCTGTTGGCTCTTCTCATGTGATATCTGATAAGCAGACATCACCTGCCTGTAAGACATGTCAGCAAACTGGAATACAGTTACACTCCTCACACCACAGATCACCATTAGTTCCCTCTATCTTTTCGGTAAAAAACTGATTAAGTTTTTTCATTAGAATAAAGTACCTCTATTTATCAGATTGGGAAAAAGAGTTTGTATTATTACAATTATTATATTTGTATACATGTTAATTCTAGGAAAAACCAAAACAAGAAAAAAAATCATTGCTTAAGAATGCAGAAAGACAAGGCACAATGACTAACTTCTGTTATCCCAGCACTTTGGGAGGCCAAGGAGCCCCTAAGCCCAGCAGTTCAAGAACAGTCTGGGAAACATAGTGAGACCCTATATCTACAAAAAAAAAATTTAAAGTTATCCAGGCATGGTGGTGTGCACCCATAGTCCCCACTGCTCAGAAGGCTGAGGTGGGAGGATTGCTCGAGCTTAGGAGGTCCAGGCTGCAGTAAGCCATGATTGCACCACTGCATTCCAGCTTAGGCAACAGAGTGAGACCCTGTCTCAAAAAAACAAAAATTCAGAAAGAATATATAGGACAGGATATTTATCAGAGGCATAATAAAAGTATCCATGACACCATATCAACACATAAAGGAAATGCTATTAGTTTGGAATGTTATAAAGATTAAGGGTCCTTTCTCCTCCCAAAATGTATTCTCTTCAGTGCTCTGGAGGGCCTTTTCATCAGTCATACCAGGGAGATACCCACTAGTCAATATAATTCCTATTTCATACACTGTGGAACAATTAAGGAAAAGTTCTTGTAATAGGTGCTGTTCTCTTGTTCACAGCTTGTGGTTTGCTCATTAGTTAATGACTGCTCTTTGCACAGAAGACTTATTTTTTCTCTTTTCTGAAGTCTCTAATTATATTCTTTAGAAGTTGAAAGGTGATGAGTAGGAATTGTTGATAACATAAAATAGGATACCAAAGTCCCACAATTCCATGTTGCTGGAAATAGTTTAAATTAATAGCAGGAAGCACTATTCCCCCTTCTGTCCAAGAATATTAAAAAAAGGTGTTATCGTCAAAGGTGCCAGGGAATATGTGGATTAATTTGTAATCACCAGATGCTGACCTAGGGACAATACTAACTTTGGGACATTTATGAAATGGATCATTTATTTTATAATCCCCTTCTCTTGGATTTCTGAACTCTTCCATCTTCTGCTGTCTTCTGCCTTCATATTCTCTCACAAGGTCTCTTACATATACACACTCTTGTTAAAAGGAGTGTTTAATTTTGTGTTTTTGCTAAAGCAAGACCATTAGGAAAGTAGTTCTCAAAGAGAATGATCCAAATGAGTGACTGTTCGAAAGGAAGCTTTTAGAGTTCTAGCACTTACATAGGCCAGGCGTGGTAGCTTATGCCTGTAATCCCAGTACTTCGGGAGGCCAAGGCGGGAGGACTGCTTGAGGCCAGGAGTTTGAGAATTCTAGCACTTAGAAATAGAGGGAATTCTGAGTGACTATGCACTCCTGGTATCATCTTCAATTTCTTCATGAGCTAAGTGCTCCCATACTTGGCTCCCATGAAAATCACCTGGCTACACAGCCAGATTTGAAACCACTGACAGTCTAGCACATATCCCATGAAAGATAAGTCTGACCTTGCTTATAAAATGAATAGAGTTGACAGACGATTTGGATGTTCTTTGAATCTACAAAAGAACATGGCACGGAATTTTTTCATATGAAACTCTATGTGTTAAGTTTCCTATTATTAATTATCCAAAGAACAAGAACACTAAAATGAACAGACTTCCTTCGTTCAATACTGTATAATTATGATTGAGGTTCACAATAATAATCTTAAGGTACTATAAGACAGCAGTCCTCAATCTTTTTGGCAGTAGGGTCTAGTTGTATGGAAGACAACTTTTCCACAGACCAGTTTTGGGGGTTTGGTTTCAGGATGATTCAAGTGCATTACATTTATTATTCACTTGATTTCTATTGTTATTACATTGTAATATATAATGAAATAATTATACAACTTACCATAATGTAGAATCAGTGGGACCCTGAGCTTGTTCTTCTGCAACTAGACAGTCCCATCAGGGGGTGGTGGGAGATGGTGACAAATCATCAGGTATTAGATTCTCATAAGGAGTGTGCCACCTAGATCCTTCACATGCACAGTTCACAATGGCATTTGTACTCCTATGAGAATCTAATGCTGCCTTTGGTCTGACAGGAGGTGGAGTTTAGGCAGTAACGTGAGCCATGGGGAGCAGCTGTGAATACAAATGAAGCTTTGCTTGCTCACCTGCCACTCACCTCCTGTTGGGCAGCCTAGTTGCTAATAGGCCACAGACTGATACTAGTAATTTTTCATTCAGTAATATTTTATGTACGTCTTTTCAGTGTTCTAGTTCTTTGGAAGTTGGCATTTTACATGTACTGTGGTGACTTCATTTATCAAAATAATAACCTAAATAACTCAGCACCCAATCATGCCAAATAAAGGCAAGTGTGCTGGTTAGGCTAATGCAAATGGCTTGAAAATGTTGAGCGATACAAAAACTGAAAAGACCACCAAGCACAATAGGAAAGGGTATGGGCTTTGAAATCAGCAGACTTGGATGCAAATCTGTATTCACCAACTCATTAGCCATGTGAAAACAAGCTAGCCTCTTTCAATCTGACTCCTGTCTGCAGAACATAAATCAGCTTTCTCTCAGGGTTGGCCAGCAAATTCAATGAGATAATGTTTGCAGAGTGCCTGATACAGAGTCAACATTTAATACATGATAAACATTACTATTTCTGGGGGACTTAAGTGAGAACATCAGAAGCAGCAAGGTACACCTTAGAGACCTAAAATGGAGGTCATCACTGGGTTTATTAAAACCAAGTCTTGGTCTCAGCCTGACAACTCTGAAGGAGATAGGACCTAAAAGCTGAGTATTTAGCAAGCATTTCAGGTGGACATTTTTTTGATGGACTTCGACGGCAAACATCAC
The DNA here is from genome assembly GCF_001604975.1 of Cebus imitator. Classification (NCBI taxonomy): domain Eukaryota; kingdom Metazoa; phylum Chordata; class Mammalia; order Primates; family Cebidae; genus Cebus; species Cebus imitator. The sequence continues at coordinate 16,709,653 of NW_016107342.1, read as the reverse complement.
TGAAATTTTCAGCACTTGAGGACTTTGAGCCCAATAGCTAGAGGGCAGCTTTATCGGTTTCCCTTATCCTTCACCTAAACATTCCCCTTTGTGAAGAAAGTCTTCTCTACCTCTTAGCAATTAAGCACCATTACATGTCCTGTGCTTAATCAGAATACCACTGGAAGTTAGCTCAAAGGGCAGTTTGTTCCACTTTAAGCCAATGAGAAAAAGTATCCGCAGACCTATTTTATTTTGAAATATAATTTCCCTCTGGCACATCTTAACCAATTCTGAGGGACAAAATAATGAAGGTATTAATACTTCACAGGAGCCTCAGTTTCCCTATTCGTCCAATAAACTTTGTAATCCCTACCTGAGAAGACATAAACTTCCAGCATGCATCACTGACTCTAAGTGAGACTGAGAAAAAGGAAGGATGGTGTCACAAAATGAAGAAGTCATGGAAACTGTAAATGTAGTTAAATAATTTGTAACAAGATGGTAAATATCACCTCTAAAATGTGAAGTCACATTTCCTACCCAACACAAAACACAACCATGACTATGAATGAAAAGAAAAGATCCCCATCTTGCAAATCAAGAAATCAAGGCCAGCTAACATAAATGAACCAGGGAAAAGTTCAGTTCCTCATGGCAGAAGCACCCTGATAAAAATGAAACTGCCCATAGTTCTACAAGTCTTTCCTTTGGCACCTCACATTTAGGGCTGGCCTCCGATATACACAAAGATATAAAGGCTAATGCAGAGATAATAATGAAGGACTTTTATCCAAAATATACAAAGAACTATTAAAACTCAATAGCAGAAAAAAAAAAAGTTTAAAAAATGGGCAAAAGATCTGAATAGAATTCCCAACAAAAAAAATGAAAAGATGTTCCACATCATACGTTATCAGGAAAACACTAATCAAAGCAACAATGGCTAAACTGCAAAACACACAGGTTAACCAAGAGCAACAGGAACTCTCATTCTTTGTTGGTGTGATTGCAAAACAGTACAGCCACTTTGAAAGACAGTTTGACAATGTCTTACAAAATTAAACATACTCTTGCACAAAATCCAGTGATAGCATTCCTTAATATTTACCTTAATCAGTTGAAAATGTATGTCCACATAAAAAGCTGTATGTGAATGGTTATAGTAGCCTTATTCATAACTGGCAAAACTTGGAAGCCACCATCATATCATTCAGTAGGCGAATGAAAAAATGAATTATGGGTATGGCCACACAATAGAATATAATTCAACACCAAAAAACAAAAACAACAACAAAAGAGCTATCAAGCCTTTAAAAGCACGGCAGAACCTTAAATGCATATTGCTGAGTGAAAGAAGCCAATCTTAAAAGGTACATACTGTATGATTCTAACTGTATGACATTCTGGTATGGAGACAGCAAAAAGATTAATGTTTCCAGAGGTTGAGTAGGAGGAGACATGAATAGCTGTAACACAGAGGGGTTTTAGACTAGTGAAACTACTCTGTATGATACTATAATGGCTGATTCATGTTGTTGTACAGTTATCAGACCCATATAATGTACAACACCAAGAGTGAACCCTAATGTAAACATGTACTCTGGTTGATAATGATGTGTCGATAGTCAATACTGATTGCAACAAATGTACCACTCTGGTGCCCCAAGTTGATGGTGGGGAAGACTGGGGTGGGGGATGAAATGTAGAAACTCTCTTTACTTTCCCTTCACCTTTTCTATAAACCTAAAAGTCCTGTAAAAAAAGAAAAAAAGATGATTAATTTTTAAAATACATAAATAAAGCAAAGAAAAACAAGATGAGAGTAAACAGGAGATTTATGGTTTTGTCCATAAAGTCAAATGGAGAGTTAAAGAGGAAAAACTTAAACTGGGAAGAAATCCAGCAGTCAGGAGCATGAGAAGCAAAAAAGAGACTAAAGAGACAGCGATTTCAGATAAGGTCAAGCAGTTAGCACAGGTGATTCTTGCAGAAAGCTCCGTGGCACTGCTGCCCACTTCAAGAATGGCAGAGAAGACCTCTGACCTCTGGGAAGAAAACCAGAGTGGGTAGCATTTAAGTAGCAATTGAAAACAAGCTTATATAAATAAGAAGGTGTTTATCTGAGCCAATTTGTAGTATTCACTTAAAAATTCCTTTCCAATATGTAAATATAGATAATTAGTGGTTAATATGTATCTAGTTTTTTATTAGTTGTGATTAAATGATTTTATTAAAGATACTATAATTTCCTTTCTCATGAGGATTGGTTATCTTAACCCTCTGTTTATCTCTTGGACTTATGCTAACCTTACAAAGGCCATTTGGGAGAATATTAACAAAATTGCAGGTAAGATTTTGTTTGAGGTGCCCGAACTAGTTTCTTGGAACTAGCCCTAGCATATTTTAGTTAATATTTATTTATTCTATCATTTATCCAACAAAGAAACATTGTGTACCCAGCTTTGTAAGCTCTGAGCTTCACCAGCTACTCTTCTGCCTGTCCTGCCTGCGGCTAACCCTCTCTAGCTTGTCAGCTAATGGTAACTTCATTACATTTAAGAAAACCCTGAGGTTGGAAATGATGGCTAGTTGAAAGAAGATTTAACTGTTTATCTGAATAGCAATAAGCAAACCTGACATTGAATCCATCTCCTGACTTGCTTAAAGAATGAGATAATAGGTTCTGATGCTGGCAGTATAAGGGTCTCAGTTAAATCTATTCACATTCTGCGGTATGGTTCCATGTGTGCATGCTTGTGTGTGTATCTGCATGAGTTTTCTTTTATTTTCTACAATGGGCACACAAACAGATCAGTCCCTACTGATCTTTATCACAGGCCTGGGAAGGTAAGAGACCAGCCTCATTCTGGTAGGCTAAGTTTCGGTGGTGAAAGCTTCAGAGTGAATCAGGAGCCTTGGTCCCAAAGATCTGGCTAAGAGCTATCGTGTGAATGAGAATGGCTAAAAAGAGAGGGAGGGAAGGAGGGAGTGTGAAAATTTAGTGCATATAGGAAAGAGAATTAGGGGACAACACAGTGTTTAGTTTCATCCAAAATCTCTATGGGATCACAGATCCTATAAAATCTCTCAAAGTAATCAATAGGAAGTAACACAATATCAGGACAATACTGGCAGTAAGATGTTACATGCGGAGGGAAGAGACCATGTAGGAATCCAAGCAGATTAGAAAAGAATACTGTCAGATGCCCCACGTCAGGGGGAGGGCTTGCAGGGAAGTATTTGGGGGACCATCCATAGGAGCATTCAGAAGGTGGTGCAAAGTCTTTAAGGAAAACTGGAAGCATTGGTCTGCTATGTAACATAAATCTGACTTAAAAGAGTGCCAGGGAAGCTTCTTTGAATGCAAACCTTAGGACAGACTTTTCAAGTCAAAGCTTATGTTTACATAAGGCAATAATGAATGCTTTAAAAAAAAAAAAAGTCTTTCTGTAGACATATATTTTTATTTCTTCTGCATAAATACCTAGGAGAGGAAATAGTGGATTGCATTGTAAGTGCATATTTAATTATGCAACAACGCCAAGCAGTTGGCTTCAGAAGCAGCAGCATTTTGCATACTTATTAAAAGAGCACAAGGGCTCCAGTTGCTCCATATCCTCATCAAAACCTGCCACTGCCAGTCTTTCCAATTCTAGCCATTCTAGTGGGTGTGAAGAGGCATCTCATTATAGTTTTAATTTGGATTTCCCTAATGAATAATGATGTTGAGCACCTTTCCCTGTGCTTATTGGCCAGTTGCATTGGGATTCCTCTAATTATAGGAATATCCACCTGTAAGAGATAGACCTCATGTAGGGGGTGAAACCCTATTTATTTTCTTTCCTTCTTTAAGCTTCTTTCCTTTTTAAATTTTCTTTTATTTATCATTTTTCAATTAATTTTTTTTTTAATTTCCATAGATTATTGGGGAACAGGTGGTGTTTGGTTACATAAGTTCTTTAGTGGTGATTTGTGAGATTTTGGTGCACCCATCACTCGAGCAGTATACACCCCACACAATTTTTAGTCTTTTATCCCTGGCCCCCTTTACCCCTGAGTCCCCAAAGTTCACTGTGTGCCTTTGCATTCTCATAGCTTAGCTCCCACTTATGAGTGAGAACAAACGATGTTCGGTTTTCCATTCCTGAGTTATTTCACTTAAATAACAGTCTCCAATCTCATCCAAGTCACTGTGAATGCAATTAGTTCATTCCTTTTTATGGCTGAGTAGTATTCCATCATATATATATATATACATATACATATACATATACATATACATATATATATATATGTATATATATGTATATAATATTTCGTGTGTGTGTGTGTGTGTGTGTGTGTGTGTGTATAAGTTTTTCTATCCACTCATTGATTGATGGGCATTTGGGCTGGTTCCACATTTTTGCAATTGTGAATTGTGGTGTTATAAATGTGCATGTTAAAGTATATTTTATGTATAATGACTTTTTTTCCTTTAGGTAGAAACCCAGTAGTGAAATTAATGGACCAAATGGTAGTCCTACTTTTAGTTCTTTAAGTAATATCTATGCTGTTTTCCACAGTGATTGCAGTGATTTATATTCCCATCAGCAGTATAGAAGTGTTTACTGTTCACCACATCCACACCAACATCTATTATTTTTTGATCATTGATTTATTTTTTGATTATGGCCATGCTTGCAGGAGTAAGGTGGTATTATATTTTGGTTTTGATTTACATTTCCCTAATCATTAGTGATGCTGAGCTAATACTCCACATCCAAGTATAGGAATCCAACTATAAGAAAGGCCACCTATGTCTCATCAACAGGTACAATACCTTTTGCTTTCTGTATCTCTGCTTTATCTAAAGCCTAAACCCAGGAGGCATCAGAATTAATTAAAAGCCCAACTATATAAAGAACAATATTTTGACAATCAGCAAGATTTGAATAAGGTTTATAGATTAGATAATAATACTGTATCAAAGTTAATTTTCCAACTTTAATAATTGCACTGTGGTTATATAAGAGAAAATCTTTAAGAGATATGCACTGAAGTATTTAGGGGTAAAGAGGTACCACATTTGGAACTTTCAAATGTTTATTAAAAGTATATGAGGTGGGAGAGAAAGAGAGAAGGAGAATGATGAAACAAATGTGGCAAAATATTAACAGTCAAGGCACCTAGGTAAAGGTTATGCAGAAGTTCCTCTTTCTTGCAACTACTCTAAGTTTTAGGTAATTTCAAAACATAAAGTTATTATAAAAAGGCTTGTCAACAACAAAAAACATATAAATTAGAGCTATTCTTATTTGTAGAATGGAGGCTTCTTAAGCTTTAGGAGCAAAGCGATGTTGAAAATGTGGCATGGTCACTGCAAAATATACCCTACCTCCCAACCAGCATCCTTAATAGTATGGCTATCATTTCTAGAGGTTTTTTTTTTTTTTTTTTTTTCCAGAAATCTCTGTGGAAAGATGAAAATGTCTTCGTTGGAAGGGTACTGCCTTAATTTCTGCTCATTATCTAAGTGAAAGAAAGCAGGACTCTAAGAAATTTTTTCTCTCTGGCGTTTGTGAGAATAACCAAACCAAAGCCTTGCCCCTCTATTTCATGAATGTAGATTTTGTTTTCATTAGTTGCATAAAATTACATTAAACTCCCTCTGGGAGAACAGTAACATTTAATGTCAAAATAATTTCTTTTGATTGATATATCATGTTTCTAGAATAAGGCTCAAAAATCCTGTTTGTGCTTCTTACAGTCAGCAGACAGTAATAGTTACGGTCTGGAGTATTAGTCACAATAATGTTTTGTGCTAAGTCCAGTATGGATTTGCTATTGGATTCCTACTTAAGTGAAAATCATGATGCTGATTTTTTGGAATCATTTGCTGTATGTTTCACATTTTAATGTAACACATTTATTGAGACTTTATCCAATGGTAAAACATTCATAGATCAAAAATATTACACACATCGTATAGGTGCTTGCAGAAAGACCCTTTCATTTTCACTCCAGCATTCCAGTCTGACTCTGGAAAATAAAAACCTCCATCACTTCATAATTTCTACCCACTCTTGAAAGGATGATTGACATCCCATTGGTAGAGCTGAAAACAGTTGAGCCTGCTCAGCTCGGGGCCTTTTTCCTTTCCCTGTTTGGATTAACTAGGATGGGTGCATTCTTCTCTGTTCCTGTTTCAGGGAGCAACAACCCATAGGTCAGGACTTAGATACACTTGCTAGAGGCAGCTCTGAAGGTCCATCTCATTCCCTGTCTGAAGACTCTGAGATATAAAGCAACAGTCCTCAGTGATTATATCTGCTCTGGAGAGACCACTATAGCTTTTACAATAATAAAAACAATAGTCTATTAACTGCCTTTCTGATTCTTTTTTCTATTTACATAAATTTGTTCCAGAGAGGAAGAGTGGCTATTTATAGGCCTCTTAAAATCACAACATTATTATAGCTTAGTTTTTCCACTTTCATATTTGTGGTCTTTCTTTTCGTGAACTATCATTGCACTGACTGAGCTTTAAAGGCAACTTAGATTTCTACTAGGAATAGGTAATTAATAAAACTTCTATTTACATTTCAAAACAAAGTGGGTATTCATTGTCTGATGAGTATGTGTTTATTACCAGGCATTAGTGACCATTAGGAAATGCAGTCCTTTCATTTCATAAGGCTTTGTTTGAACTTCACAAGTCACATTGTAAACGCCATCAACACCTTCATCTTTCTGATGAAGTCAATAAATAGAGAAACTGGACTGAGACAGGACCTAGCCTGGCTTGGAAGGCTGGATGGAAAGTGGAGCAGCCTGGGTCTGGAAGAGACTCAATTACTGCAGAGAGAAGAGCCAGAGGAGCTGACCCAGCAACCAAGACGGTCTCCTTTCAGGAGGCTACTGGCAATTAGGAGAGTTAATTCTTTCTTCTTTTGACATTTGTGTCATGATAAAGTGAGATGAAGTCTGAGAATGTTGCCAATATAAAGGGAACAAAATAAATAAACAAGAAGTAAATCCAGTGAACTGAATTCTGGTAAGACCATTAGACCTCTAAATCAAGCTGTGATCCTTGGTCTTTTCATTAGGAGAGCCATTAAATACACTATGTTAAGGAAGTCATGGTAGGCTTTCTCCAGTTTATGCTTGAATCAATATTAGCTAATCGAGAAAATCTACTTATATTTTTCAATTTTCTTTATTTTAGGCATAAGGTAAATGCTGTAATAGTATATCATTCAGTGTGAAATACTAAAATAAAAATTATACTAAGTATTTAAACCAGAAGAAACTTAATACAGGGAATCAGTCCTGCCCACAATGCAAGAGCTGAAAGATGCCCATGGCCGTGGTAAGGCAACCTACAGATTAGCAGCAGCAGGCGACCTGGAGGAGGCAGGTCACTGAAGTCCAAAGGCCAGGGTTGTCTGACAGAATTTGAAAGACAGTGGCTCCATCTATTAAGAACTAGAGCCATGGAAGAGACCCAGACACTGAGAGAGATGCTGTCTGAGTCACACAGATGGGAGAAAGACCCTGGCTCTTCCCCTTCACACTCCCTCTGATCTTCTGTCTGTGCCTCTCTTTGGCTAAACCCATGTAAAAATCAACTGATACAGGGATGGGGGACAAAAACACAGCCTGAAAGGATTGTTCTTCCTGCAAGCCCTCATCCAGTGATACTAAGTAAAGCAAGAAGGTATCTGAAAAAAAAAACAAGCCAAAACTCTGCACAAGCAGTGTTTGTAAATTAGCAAATACACCATCTCATAAGTATTCAATGTTTATTCCAATGCTTTCTAACCAGAACAATGGAGGACACAAGAGGTACTTGCTCACCACGACCATTCTGTTCCCCATTTCTTCCTCCCAAATCATAAGGAATAAAGAAAATGGCTGTTTTTTTTAAAGATTTCCAAATAATTCAGATCACATTTTTTATCATTCCTCATTCCTTCATCTCCCTTACCTGGAAATACAGCTCTACCTCAAGTCAAAATTCAAAATGGTATGCTTAAATGATGGTATTTTTAATAATTTTCCTTTCTTTTTTACTTTAAAATTGGGAGGAAAAAATGACTGTAGCAAATGAACAAACCACAAAAATTGTTTTCTATTATAGGAATTCCAAGACCACTAAACCAACATTAATTCTTAATTACGTCTTCAAATAAGAGAATTTATAAAACTAAAAGGAGAAAAAATTGAAAGAAAACACAGTGGCTTTATGTGATACATCAAAACAAAACCTTTTTAAGTGTGAGTTTTAGGATGATTTAAATTGATTTCTGTTTTAGAAGGCAAAAATGACACTCTGCCTGACCTCTCAGTCTGTAATAGGATTCCTCAGCACCATCTATAATGATTTTATCCCAGTTCTACATGTAATACTATAAAGTGGAGGCAGCAGAACCTAGGTCTAAAACTAGGGAATAATTAGTTCCATCCATGAGTGGAAATTTTATGAGTTCAGTAAATGAGGAATGTCTGGTTGAGTACTTAGGAGGAAAAGGGGAACTTGGTGTAGTAAAGTCATAATATACTACTTATCGGGAACCTTCTCAGGAATCTAAAGGTCATCTGCCTTCCAGTCCCCAAGAAATACAGCCCTGCAGAAACCTCCCTGGCCCTTTACAACCTGCCTAGTTAAGATTTCCCTCAGGGCCTGAAGGACTACCCCATCTGCCAGCTCAGGCAGCCAGACTATCCTGAGGCCTTTTCTAAACCCTGATATATGGTCTCACATGTCCTGCACAGAATATAAGGATAAGATATTACCAGAGAATGTGCCCAGGCTGCAGCAGTCAGATTTAACCCCTGTTCTGGGAGGTGATATTTGGGAAGGTAATTAAGGACTGAGTAATAGGCTTCCTCATATGACCATGAGAGTCACTTCTGTGAGAATTTAGAAAACTAAAGTACAGTGTGATGAGTCACAGTCAGAGATAGGAGAGAATTTCAGACATTAAGTGGCTCTGACAAAGCTTTTCCAACAACCCCTTCCCTATCAACCCAGAAAGTATTCACAGAGATGCCTAAATCTGATGTCAGCTATTTCCTGGGGACATCGGGATGATCTCAGGATGCACTGAGGAATGCGTAGTGAGCAGCTAAAAACCCTGAAGATCCTTATTTCTTTCTTACAATGGTGTTATCAATCTATTTATTCATTTATTCTTTGGGCACTGCCTTCCCTTTCTCTCCACCCTTCCCTTTCTGTACAAATAGATTTGAACCACAAATGAACAAAATTGAAAAGTACTTTCCAGGTTAACAAAATTCTCTCCCCATAGAATTTTATACCTTGATGTGCTGCCCTCTGTCAGATGTTTGGCAATTTTCCATGATGATGAAGTCATTTTGCCAAGCAAATTCATTTGATAATTCAGTCAATTATCTTAATTGACTTTTTAAAAATTTTTAAACTTTTTTGTTTTTATGTATTAGTCAACAATTGATCGATTAATAATCCCCACCTTGTTCCACAATTAATTTAATGTGCTTTATAAGGACATGTATATTTTAAGATATAAATTCAATGTATGTGAGAAAAAAAGAAAGCAAAACAAGAATAAGATATAAAATTGAACAAGAATTAAAGTGAATACTCTCACACACACACACACATAAAGCAACATTGAGATCAAAAAAATCACATTCCAATAGGTCGCTTAGAAGTTTATCTGGAAGCTTTAGACAACATAAAATTGCAAACATGGTCAGTTGAACCATTAAAAAATATACATGGTCCATTAGACAAATGCAACCAATCCTTATATAAAACCTAAAATAAAATCCCCTCATGTAATGTAATTTAAACTTTATCAATAACTAGCTTACAGAAAACACCATTATAATATTTTAGGAACATTTTCTACAATATTTATAAATATAAACCAGTGTTATCATGACAAAGTCCAATTCTACCAGAGAGATATGGCAGATTCACAGTTACAGGAATTAGCTCTGTGCTGGACTAAATTAATTAACGGATTTCAGAGCATGTGGTGGTAAAAATGTACTGCTTAAGTACAGTTAAGCAAATAACAAAACTTCTTTACAGGGTGCTTCTCTCAGCTAGGCTTTGACAGCTGTAAGGAGTAAATATGATCTCTTGACTACTACTCTTCTGTAATTTTAGTTTAAAACCAGCCTTCATGCCTTGATATTAAAGCTACGGTTTTATAAGACAGCACTTCCTATAAAAATTTCACCTTACACAAATATGTATTCTCCCTTGGCTCAGAGACTAGCCAAGAATAGGATCAAAGTTTTCTGTACACCCTTATTTGGATCAACTTCAAGATTCAGACTAAAGGAATGGCAAAATCCCAGAGTTCTATTGTGTGTAATTTTGCTCCAATAAGATTGGCCTAGAAAAATTTCAGCACTATTAGAAGTAGATTCATACATTCATTCTATGTCTATTGAGCTCTTGCTATGTTTCAGGCCCTCTCTTGGATGTTAGAGAAAGAGCAGTAAACTAGCAATAAACAGACACAAATTCTGTCCTCAATGATCTTACATTCTAGTGGATATCTGAGTTGGTTATTAAAAAATTCAATAAAACATTCTTTCAATATCTGGATTTGAGAAAGCTCCTTTCTAAGTGTACTTTCCCCAAAATAATGTTTGAAAAACTAAAACTATTAATACATCTCATTTCCCAATGTATATCTTTTCTTAAACTCAATGACATTTTTGCAATCATTTTGTAGGCCATTTATAAAATCATCTTTATGTTATCTCACAACTTTTGTCATCAATTTTTATAGACACTTCCAACATAAATACAAACTACAAATATAGAAAACGATTTTGCAACATTTCCTAAATGATGGCGTTGTATATATTCCTGGGAGAGGAATATTTTACTATTTTCTTGATATTGAAAAATTTAAGGAATTTTTATTAGTTTTCAACCTATTCTCAGTCTAGTAAAATATAGTTATCAAATCTGATAGTCTGATAAAGGATATTTTATATTCTATTTTCCATGTTTAGTCTTTGTAAATTAATGTTAATTTCTATGTTCTGTACTTCTGGTGTATACTAAGTGCTTATAAATCAAATACTAGATTCTGTTTGGTGAAGAACTGACACTAATCATATTGTCAAAAAAGTGAAAAAGTAGATCGCAATTTTATTACACTCAGTTTTTTAGAAATATCTCTAATTTAAAGAGTTACAGTGGGTTATACAATGCAATAATATACAGTCCAGATTTATGAGTTAAATTATACTACTCCTTCAAAGAAAGTTATAAATATTCCAGTTTGCCTACTATTTGGGTCAAGACTATGTCATAATCAATTATATGACTCGAACATCTTGGAAACTATATATTTTTAATGAAATATTTCATATAATAAGTAGTCATGATTGGAAATGTGTTATTTTAATGAAGTGTTCTTTAGGAAAAAGAGGGGTTTTTAGTCATGAATATGAATAAAAATAGAAAGACATACTCATGGGATGCTGACCAATACCCCAATCCCAAATTCTGTAAATCTGATTATTTTTTATTTCTTATAGTTATTTGTAATAGTAAATCTTTAGATATGTTTATTTCTAAACACATAAATAGTTTAAAATAAGATAAAATTAGCAGATATTGAATGGATTTAAAATGCTCAAGGGGGTTTTGTTTTAGGCACACTGGTGAATTTATTTTAGGTGAATTTATAAATAAGAGAACAGGCCCTGTTTTAAGGTAGAATTTTTCCAAAAGCAAAAAATAGAGACAAAAAAGAAGCAATGATTCACTATAACAATTAATAAATTGAACACGTTATATATTTTAAAACAAAAAGTTCTTTAACGAGTGAAATTAGGAGAAGAATATCAATAGCTAACACGTACTGATATATTGAACGCTTGATATCTGTTCCAGTCATTTTATATGTAATCATTTAGTCTTCACAACAACCCTCCTGGATCAGTACTTTTCTATCCCCATTTTGTAGGCAAGTAAACCGAGTCACAAAACCTCAGAAAAACTTGCTCAAGGTCACCCAACTAGTAAGTCGTGAAACTGGGGCTTTAACTCAGGTGCTCTGGCTTCAGAACCCCTATGATATCCCTAATACTATAACAAGTATAAAAACAATACTTAAAATAAAACTATGAGGCCAGGTGTGATGGCTCACTCCTGTAATCCCAGCACTTTGGGAGGCCAAAACAGATGGATCAATTGGTCAGGAGTTAGAGATCAGCCTGTGCAACATGGCCAAACCCTGTCTCTACAAAAAAAAATTAAAAATTAGCTGGGTATGGTGGTGCATGCCTATAGTCCCAGCTACTCAGGAGACTGACGCAGGAGGATTGATTCAGCCTGAGAGGTCAAGGGTGCAGTGAACTGTGTTCATACCACTGCACTCCAGCCTGGGCAATAGAGTGAGACCCTGCCCCCCAACCCCTTAAAAAATAAAATAAAATGAAAAACTACAGATACATTAAGTAAATTCATTAAAATACAATAATGTCTATTATATCATTTATCATTTGCAAATGAGAAAAGGAAGGAAGGGTGATAAAGAGAAAAAATAAAGAAAGATAAGAAAAATATTTGAAATAGAGGAAAAATTATATGCTTGTCTACCTAGGAAAACCATTGGTGTGCAGGTAACCTCAGTAACTGACAATCATTTTAAAATTTCTAATTATACCAGGGTGCCTACACATAGGCAAGAATATATCTTGTAGATGTAATATATTACATATGCATATACATATTTTATATGTAATACATTATACGCACATGTGTATATCATATACATGTCATTACATGTGTATATTCATATTATTTATGCATATATCCACACTTGTGTAATAAATGTTCAATAAACATTTGTTGAAAAAATTAATGCATATATACATATATACTTTTTGTAAGCTACACATGCACTATTCAAAATGATTAGCTTAAATAAGGCCTTTTACTTTTCACTTTATACCTTGTAGTATTTTTTGCATTTTCCATCAGTATTTACAGTGGATTATACAATGCAATAATATACAGTCCAGATTTAAACACCTTCTTAAGATTTAAACATCACAAAAATTTAACTCTTGGCCATTTCTTTTCTACAGCAAACTGCCCTACTTGCAGTTCCCTGCCTCAGCTACTAAAGCCAGAAATCTGACAATCACCCTTCACAAGCTGACTCCTTATTTTTTCATGTCAACTGTAATTATCCAGAAAACAGGATTGTGGGGCATTTTTGCTCTATACTTACTACATTAAAATATACATAAATATTAAGAAATGTAATATTTATTGACTACTTTAAAAATAATGTTAGGAATCTAAGGGAAAACACACATGCATTGAAATTAACCTGAATTGCTTCAGAGCAGAACAATAAATAGGTTACCCAAAAGAATGGAGTTGTTTTCTTTTTGGTCAAAAGTCTCCGGTCATGAATTTCCAACTCTCCAATTTTAAAATAAATGAATGTAAAAGCAGAGGTGAGAGCATCACCACAGTTAGATGATAAATGCAAGTATCTGTATCTCTTACTTGTAAACCTGTGTTATATTCCATTAAATCGCTTTCATTTATTCTGTAGATCTGTCCTGCTAGCCATGTAGCCATAATTTAAATACAGGAATACCCAGATATATAAGACATATAAAGAGACTTAGACTCCCACACAATAATGGTGGGAGACTTCAACATCAGTATTAGACAGATCAATGAGACAGAAAATTAACAACGATATCCAGGATTTGAACTCAGATCTGGAACAAGTAAACTTAATTAACATTTATAGAACCCTCCACTTTAAATACACAAAATATACACTCTTATCGGTACCACATCACACCTATTTACAGGTTTAAATGAAATATTGGTCGGCTGCTTGTTATTTTCTTCCCTCATTTTTTTTTCATATCTCTATTATTAAGCACAATTATAGGCATATCCATTTTTAGACTGCATTCTAGCCCGGGCAATAAAGCAACACCCCCGTTTTCTCTCCCTCTTCCTCTTTCTCTTTCTTCCTCTCCTTCATTCTTTTTTTATTATTATTCTTTTTTCTTTCTTTCTTTCTTTTTTTTTAGGAAAAAAAGAAAGGTTAGAACAAACTGAGAAATATATATTTCTCTCTATATAACCTAATAGAAATTCTGGAGTTTAAAGTATAACTGAAATCAAAAATTCTCTACAGGTGCTCAACAATAACCTTTAGCTTGCTATACCAATAAAAAAAAATTAAATATTAAAACTAAAATCCTCTTAGAAGTATTCTTATTTCCTACTTTTCTTTTTGCCTTTCAGTAATTATTGTACCTGTGGGCAGGTGGTATAAAGGCTATGAAGTATTTTAATAGATTTTTTAGTTTCATGATTATCTGATACAAAACTGAAGTGTTACCCTTCTTAAATGTAATCAAGTACAAATTATAGTTTTGATTAGCCATTGATTAAGTCCAGAAACATAATCAGATACTTGCCCATTTTATCAACCTCTGATTTAGAGTCTTTATTGCAATTGAATGGCCTTATTCTACTAACAAATAAGATATTTGATTTAAGTAGGCAAGGAAAAAATAATTTTTTTCCGTGAAAAGTTTCCTTTTCTCTTATGCAAAGCGATAGATTGAAATCTTCCTAATGGTCTATTAAAACTATTAGGATTTGTTGTAGAAGGTAAGATGACTTTCAGTAATCTGATGTAAGTTAGAATTTTTATTTTATCACCCTCTTCTCAAATTGATCAAAAAGATTTATTGAACTCTTGGAATATAAGACACCAGGAAAAAGAATCATGATCTCTACTCAGAAATGTTCATCTCACTTAAAAAATAAGATACAAATAAGAAAAAATAAAAAGTTAAGCTTTCTACTAAAGTATAAAATTGTGTCATACAGACAATAAATCATCATTTTCTTTCTTTTTGGGGGGATCATTGTAAAGATTTTTAAAACCAGTTCCTCTGCTTTCTAATGTTGAATGTCTTTGGGGCTCATTTTTCCACACTCTTCCATACACCCTCCTTCAGTAATCCCATTCTTTCCCATAGCTACGAAACAGTACCACTTCTGATGCTTCCCAAATGTATAGTTTTAATAGACCTCTGACATGAGAGCCTGCTGTTATTCGGTGAATCTTCTTGGATATCTTCAATCTTCCTAAGATGTAAACACCAAAAACATTTAACTCTTGATCATCTCTTTTCTACAGCAAACTGCTCTATCTGCAGACTTTCCAGCCTCAGCTACTGAAGTCAGAAATCGGACAATGATCCTTCACAAGCTGACATTTCTCCTTAACCCCTATATCTAATCCAACATGAAGGCCTATCATCTTCCAAAATATGACCTGACTCCATCCACTTCTCTCTTTGCACTTGTTGCTTACTGAAGCTCCTAACATTTCCTTTTTTTGACCCGACTTTCTCCTCCATTCCACTCTCCATGCAGCAGCTGAAATGACTGTTTTAAAGTAAAAATCTCTCAGGTGACTCTCTTAAAAGCCTTCAAAGGCATCTCATTACAATTAAGGTAAAATATGAGTAGTATTTGATTCATATTCCTTGTGATCTTTATGTCTCAAAATCATTTTTTTCACATAACTGATTATAATTTGTTAATGCATTTTATATGAGTGGTCTTTATTTTTGGTTTAATTTTCCACTTTTCTGTTTATTTAATCATCCCCTAGTAGACTTTAAGCTCCATGTTTAAGAGAGCATGGCTCTTTACACACATAATCTCATTTAATACTCAAAATAACCCTGATGTGGTTTGGATCTGTGTCTCCACCCAAATCTCATGTTCAGTGGTCATTCCCAGTGTTGGAGGTGGGGCCTAATGGAACGTGATTGGATCATGGTTGGGGAGATCCTTCATAAATGGTTTAGTATGATCCCTTTGGGGCTGTTCTTGTGACATGAGATCTGATTGTTTAAAAGTGTGTGGCATCTTCCTCCCTTTCATCTCCTTCCTTTCTGCTCCAGATATGTGAAGTGCTGGCTCCCACTTTGTTTTCTGCCCCGGTGTATGTTTCCTGAGGCTTCTACAGAAGCTGAACGGATGCCAGCTTCATGTTTCCTGTACAGCCTGTAGAACCATGAACCAATTAAACCCCTTTTCTTTGTAAATTACCCAGTTTCAAGTATTGCTTTATAGCAATGTGAGAATGGACTAATACAAATCCTATTTTATTTACTATCCAAGTTTTACAGATAAGGAAAGTATGACTCAGAGAAGATGAGTGAGTTTCCTGAGGACACACATCTAATATAATGAAAAACCAGATTTAAAAAGACTGTTTGGAAGCAGAGAGTATATGTTTATTTGTGATGTTGTATCATCCCCTACAACCCACTCCTCATTGGAAATGTTCAGAATCCCAGTTATCCTAGGGAACTCCCTCTTATTAACAAGCTAAAATCAACATAAAGAAAAGTCTTAAAAATGTAAAGTGTCAAACAAATTTTTAATAGCATAATTATGAGGGAGGTAGGATAAGAAACTGGTTGCTCCACTTTTTTAGGGGATATATTTTCACACACAGAAAATTTAAGTGCTAACAGCTTTCAAGAAAGACAGACCCAAATCCCAGTTCCTCCATTTCAGTTTCCTAATATGTAAATGGCTTTAGAATTTAAGAATTAAATTAGGTAGTATGTATGAAGCATTTTGCATAGTCTTACACTAAAATATAACATTGTTGTATTAATTAGTCCTTTTTTTTCAGCACACTGCACAATCATCTATTAGGAGAAGAGAAGTAGCACAATAGAATGTGTTCTCTGTTTTAAGTCAGGGGGTGCTTATGGTCAGGTAGCAGTGAACATGATATAACTGCGGTTATGCAAGATGGAACCTCCCATGGGATCTGGGATGGCCCTCCAATTCCCTGTACTTGAGAATTCCCTCCATAATCCATGGGGAACTTTACAAATGAGTTCACTTCATAGATTTTCAAGCCCTGACCTTATCACAATTGTAGTTATAGATATCCTTTCTATTCCATTCAATATGCTTGATTCTCTAGTGTCTTTCAAGGACTGGTTCATGCCTTGCTTTTTCCAGCCCTCCTCAGGGACTGCTGTTCTGATACCCAGGTCTTTGATCCTCTTTTGTGGAGGCTGTTCTCCAGGGCTACCTGCCTGGACTGAGACATATCACTGAGGGAACACAGTATTTGGTTCCCTGTTGCTCTACTCTGTGGTCCTGCTGAGAAAGTCTCCTCCAGTGTAGTGATCATGTTAACAATCAGCAGTTGTCAGAAATCATGTTTTTGGAAACTGTGCTTTGCTGCTTATGCTCCATGCCACTTCCCACTTCTCTAACCATAAAACAGGAGGTAGGTCCTGATGTCCACCTGTGTACCATATATGGATGTTGTAATAAGATCCTGTTCAATCCCTTTATTCCGTAATACAATGTCATTAACTTCTTTGCTAATTAACCTTTATTAAAGGGTTAAAATTCAGAAGACCCAAGGCATACACAATGGATACTTACAGAAAAAAAAAATGCTTGGGGGTAGGGAGAACTTCTAATATCTCTCCAGAATATAGCTAACATATTCAAAAGTAGTTAATTAATGCCAGAGGGTTTTTTTAAAACCACAGGGAAATTGTCATTTCTTTAGAACTGATGTTAAGATTAACTAATTAGGAACTGTAGTTATTAAAAATACTTTGGGAATGTGATTTGCTGCCTTCCTCCCCATCACTTACACACTGCCACATGTGTACCTATGCAACAATTTTGCACGTTCTTCACATGTACCCCAAAACCTAAAATGCAATAAAATAAATGGGGAAAAATAAATAAATAAATAAATACCCAACCTTTAAAAAAAATACTTTGGGAAATAATTTTTAAATGCTCATTTGTGTTACTGGCTGTGGAGGAAAACCAAGAAAGGGAATCAGACTCTGGAGCCCCCAATTTCTCTGCAATTGGTATTTTCTCATTTCTGGTGACACTGGTCTCATTCCCAAATGCCAACCCTTTCCTCTGTGGTGAATAATCACCACCCAACAGGGATACTTCTCCAACCTGTTGTCTGTATTCATTATGCTTTACTGCCCCTGTCACATATCTATCCTCCCCTGGTCAGACCACCTCTTGTGGACCACTCTTGCCTACTCCTTTGCACTAATTCCTCTAGAATCCTCTTCCTATGTCTAGAGTTACAGGGCACAGAATGGGCCCTGGGCTTAGAGACTCCTCACTCATGAACTTCCACCATGTCCTTTTCCAACATACCCGTGTGCATTCATTTTAAAGGTAGATGCTGCCAGGTTAGCAACTTGCCTTCTTCTTTGTAACTATTTGTGAAAACAAATGTGTAAGTGACAAGTAAGACTTACGGAAAAAGGAGGATGGAACCTGTAAGTCCATTATCCCTCTCTCTTGATGTGCAAATATATTAAAGCAAGTCAATGAACTGGCAAGGGTATGGTCAAAGCAAGAGTATAACTAAGAAGAATAGGTTCCCTGAGAGATCACTTAATTATAAGGGTAGAAAGAGTTTGGAAGCACGAGTATGTATTTTTATCAAAGCAATGGGTAATCTGAGAGTACTGGTCTCACTCACACACTTGAAAATTATATTATTACTAGCATAATTAAATTTGGTAATGTGAGTGTACTTTATAGATTACAGCAGGGTGGCTCTCAATTGAAAGAGCTTCTACCACTCATGAAGCTATTGTTGCTAGGACAATTCAACCAAGATCAATGACTAGAAGGAATATGGAGCCATCAATGGTAAATGTCTTGATCCACTGATGATGGCAAATGGGGACTCAGAAAGAGTGGTCATGAAGATGTTCACCTTTAGAGGGGACAGCAATTTCTGTTCCCCTAGGGGGAAGCAGCTGAGAGCAATGGTGAGACATGGTTCATGAACATGTATACACTCTCCTGGGGTGTGTCAGAGACATTTAAGAGAGAAACTCCTGGAAATATTAAAAACTTTTTCTAGGAAGGTGGATAGAAGACCAAAATCCTTATAATTTATGATAATAATGTAAACTTTGTGTGTGTGTGTGTGTGTGTGTGTGTGTGTGTGCGCGTGTGTTATGTATGAGCTGGTAAAATTTCCTTATGCCTTTACTCTTTCCTCAAACTCAAACTCCTGACCTCAGGTGATCCACCTGCCTCAGCCTCCCAAAGTGCTGGGATTACAGGTGTGAGCCATCACGCCTTACTCTCTTCTAAGAATACTTGATACTATTGCCCTGGTATGGGAGAAACCATTAGTTGCTGATTATGTTTAACAATAATTAATTTTTATTGAGTATATGGTTTATCCAAATAGGTATTACATTTTTCAGTCTTCCTTGCACGTATATATGGCCATCTAATTAACTTCTGACCAAATGA
Source organism: Cebus imitator (assembly GCF_001604975.1). Classification (NCBI taxonomy): domain Eukaryota; kingdom Metazoa; phylum Chordata; class Mammalia; order Primates; family Cebidae; genus Cebus; species Cebus imitator. Next base: position 16,690,314 of record NW_016107342.1, on the reverse strand, counting down.
GATAAAACCAGAATTTTTATGTAGGAAACTACCAAAGGTTTTCAGGAATCTACCCTGAGACAGCTGACATATGCCCTTGTTTCTCTTCTCTATGCCTTCCTCCATCCTCCCACCAGAAACATCATGCCACTATCTCAGACAATGAGGATGAGGGCCATACCTGGAGACAGTAGAGCACTGAGGCAAGAAGGTTGTGTTCATGGAGCAGAGAGTCATCATACCAGCCTGGAAAACAAGAGATGGCAGTTTCAGATATTTTCATATGTCTGACACCTGGACTGGGATGGGTAGAAAAACTGGGGGCTGAATGGGCATTGCTTTGTGACCTTTTCATGGAAGGCAGCTTAGCCAAATTGTCTCTGGCTTTTCTTTTCTATCCTCCTAATTACTCCTTCTGCATCATCTTAAAAGGACCACTTTCCTCAGCTTTCTGGCCACTCCCCAAGGATGCCCTTTTGATCCTATGCATTTGACTTCTTCCTCTACTCTCTCCCCAGGTAAATTATCTCCGAAGGCTGCAAAGTGACCAAGCTCTGCCTAGAATGACGTTAAACACTTTTGCAACATAATTCCAAGCTTTTCTTCCTCCTCTCTCCACAGAAATGCAACAACACTTTGGAGTAGAATATACACTGAAATTCCCCAGCTATACTTGGGCTCCACTCTCTGAAATAGCCTGTTTCACATTTCAGTCACATTGACCATGTGTGCCGCCCAGTGTTCAACACAATCAGTCCTCAGTGTATATTAGTTTGAAGACAGAAATGAAATTCTTGTCTTTTTGTCTTTGTGAGAATATTCAGTATTCCCAGAAAGACCTAAGCAGCACCTTTTCCTGCCTTCATAGTAGTTCCTGGTACTTGAATTTACTATAACATTGGATTAAACTTGGTTGCCTGACAGTCTGTCCCTTGTCCCTTGTCCTTTGAGCAAAGATTAAAAATAGCCATCCTAGGGATCAAATCATGCTGCTGACTGGTTTGGTAATCACAATTTCACCAAACATTAAATTGGAAGAATCTGACTAGTCTTACTTTTCATATATTCACAAATAAATTCCTGTCCCAACCTCTGCTTTCTAGACCCTAAGAGAACAAATACCAGTCCTTAGTAATCACAGTCCCCATAAATGGGCATTCAATAAGTGCCAAGGGGAAATGAGATAAAATCTTCTTTGCTGTTTCTATCCTATCTAGGGCCTAAGCTANAAGAAAGAAAGAAAGAATAAGAGGAAGAAAAGAAAAAAAGCGGAGAGTGATAATAGTGTTCCTGAAGTGTTTGCATTTTAACAGATTTCAACACTGCAAAACCTTCAATACTTCCTCAACATGAGTATTTAAGAATAGAGCTCTTTTATGATACACCACAACTAGATACAGGTTGAGTATCCCTCATCTGAAATGCTAGGGACAAGAAGTGTTTTGGAATTTTTCAGATTTTGAAATATTAGCAAATACATAATATTTTATATATGCCTTACACACATAGCTTTGAAGGTAGTTTTATACATTTTTAATAGTTGTGTGCATGAAACAATGTTTGTGTACAGTGAACCATCAAAAAGCAAAGTTGTCACTATTTCCCACCCATGTGAACCATCTGTGGTTGTGTGTCATCACCATCTTCCTAACTCTGAATTTATATGCTACCAATAAGCAATCATTTTCTTATGCTTATCCACACACCCGTATTTAACAGTAAAAAATACGACACACCACTAATACAGTAGAAAGAAAATGAGTTCAGGATAACTAAGCAGCACCATAGCATCACTGCAATACCTGCATCAGCTGCTAGATAATAGCAACAACAAACTGCAGGTGTTCAGTTTCCACCCATGATGCTGCGTTTCAATTTAAAAGGTTATTGTACATTTTTAATATTTATTATTTTTTAGGTGAGAAGAAACATCAGAGGCAATCGAGGGACCAAGAGGTGAGTCTTTTAATTTTTATTATTTTTTTAGGTGAAAAGAAACATCAGAGACAGCTGAGGGACCAGGAGGTGAGTCTTCTAAGGATGAGGAGGTGTTCTGCTGGATGGCTTTTTAAAATGTTTTAATATGTGTTCTCCAGAGGCATCTGCTTCATTTGCAATAATTTTTGTCTTAGAAGTCTCTCTTTGATTTTATAAACTGGCATGATTTCTGGTTCTGTTATAAATTCATTCTATTCCAGTCCTTCAATAAGACCATCACACATTTGCACCATGTCATCTGTAGGCACTTCTTTGGCAGTGAAAATATCTTATCATCACTATTACAGTATCATGATTACCTTGATTTAGAACCATTTCAGCTATTTCACCATCGGTCAACAAAAAAACAACTGGAGCCTCCTTATCCATGTTAAAAACATTTTTGATACCCATTTCTTCCAGCTTACTGAGAGACTCTGAAGGCATATTTTTTGTATATGTAAGGAGATCTGACTTTTTTTACTTGTTAAAATCCTTCAAAGTCACCACCTTATTCATCAACCTCACAGAACATAGTTCACAGGCCAGAGGTTGTGCCAGGCATGCACAACTGTGTCTTCGGTCACTGTGTTCCAAGCATTAGCAATAGCATAAAAAGCATCCTTCATGCTAAATTCCTTGTGAAAATCTTCTACACACACACCTCTGCTCACAGCTATTAGCATGCTGTTCAAGAAAGTATTTTCAGGCTGGGAGCGTTGGCTCACACCTGTGATCCCAGCACTTTGGAAGGCCGAGCTTGGGGGGATCACCTGAGGTCAGGAGTTTTGAGACCAGCCTGGCCAACATGGTGAATCTTGTCTTTACCAAAAACACAAAAAATTAGCCAGACATGGTGGCATGTGCCTGTAGTCCCCGCTACTTGGGAGGCTGAGGCAGGAGAAGTGCTTGTACCCAGAAGGCAGAGGTTACAGCGAGCCAAGATCACGCCACTGCACTCTAGCCTGGGCAACAAGAGCAGAACTCTGTCTCAAAAAAAAGAAAAAAAGTATTTTTACATTTACTCTTCACTGATCTAAGGATGCCCTGGCAATAGGGCTAAATCAACAAAGTCACATTTGGGTGAAAGTATGTGGTATGAATATTATTTTTGATGAGAATTTCAGCTGGATCATGGTACACAGTTGTCAAAGAATAACAAAATCTTGCAGCCATCATCTAGTCCAGCTTCCTTGCAGTAAGCACAAGCTACTGGTACAAAATATTTGTGAAACCAATCAGAAAAGATATCCTGTGACCTACCTTTTTGTTAGCATAACAATGGACTGGTAAGAAATTCATTTTTGAAAAATAGTGAGGACACAAGCTTTTGCCTGTCACAGCAAGTTTACACTTGTGTGTGCCTGCTGCATTAGCACATCCCAGCACAGTTATTCTGTCCTTGGCATCCTTAACTCCTTTAGGGGCTGTCTCGCCTACTGTAGTCCATGGTCTTTTCTGGGACGATCATGCCAAAACTGTGATGAACTGAAAATTGAAGGGAACTATGTATTATAGAATGTTAAAGGAACGAGTCAGTATTGACTTGTTCCATTGTCAGATTTTCATCAGCAATGACCTTGGCAAACTCATCAATGAATTTCTCTTCTGCTATGTGATCGGCAGATGCTTTATTACTACAAATATTTTAAAATGTAATGGCATGTCTTTAGTTAAGTTTCTGCAACCAGGCTGTTGAATATTCACAGTTCCCTTCAATTTTCAGCGCATCATGATAGATCTTCACTTGTTTCATGATAATTATACCATTAAGCTGCATGTGTTCACTGCTATGCTGATGTGTCTCTATAAATTTGAGATCTTCACTTTTAACATTATGCAGTGTATTTCTACTTTTCATTAACTTCTCTTTCTCTTGTGGCATATCTGCAGTCAAAAAGTTTTGAATTTTGGAGCATTTCAGGTTTCAGATTTTCAAATTAGTTATGCACACACAAATCAGGTATGCTCGACCTGTACTGAAATAGTCCCAGTGCTTCCCTCAGATTTTCATTGCACTTTGAGAATACCAGAACAGAATGTGGGAGAACAGGGAGCAGGATTTGATTCTGTCCAGTTTTGTAGACGAAATAACAATTGATACCGTATGCCCAGTAAGCAATGGAAACTCTTACTCAAATCATCACCTTCATCTTTCTTTTATTCTTTAAAATGGTCTCAGTGGTGCTCAGAGGTGTCTCAAAACACAAAATTACTTTTGCTAGCCTTTTTTTTCCTGTCTTCACAATCTGTTCCCATGCTAGCCTTTTTAACATTACCATAGAAGATGAGCTTCCTTCCAGCATACATTTGAAAGTGAGGAATTTTATGTAACCCAAATAAACTTGGTGTATCTCATTATATTTAAAAAAGGAGAAAAAAAGAAAGACATACCATCTAGGAATATGAATACATTTTTACAATTGCTCTGAGATTCAGAGCATGCATTTTTTAATACTTAATATCTTAAGTTGTTTTTTTCATTTCCACAGAAATAACTCTGCAAGTTCAGAGTTTACTTTTTAAACTACTTTTTTTGTAAATCAGTGGGATAAAATTACCATATCCTTCAGCAATATAAAAGAGTTTCATAGTTTAGCACTTGAAAAACAACTCCCATCAATCACTAGCAGTAACTGAGGCACTTCATATATCAAACAACTTAAGTTGAAATTGAAACACCAGTGATTGGTGACAAAACAGTTTTTGCCTTGTTAGTTTCTGGCATGTCTTCTCATCAATAGGTGTTAAGTCTATAGTAAAGTCCATTTTTGGCCCTATTTAAAATATTTCTAGGGCCTAAGAGGTAGGTGATGAAAAAATCCTGGACACATTAAAAACCTATAACTGTGGCTGGGCACAGTGACTCATTCCTGTAATTCCAGCACTTTGGGAGGCCAAGACAGGTGGATCACTTGAGCCAGGAGTTTGAGATCATGGTGAAACTCTGTCTCTACGAAAACAACAAAAATTAGCTGGGCATGGTGGCATGCGCCTGCAGTCTTACCTACTCAGGAGGCTTAGGCAAAAGGATCACTTAGCCCAGGAGGTGGAGGCTGCAGTGAGTCATGGTCATGCCACTGCACTCCAGCCTGGGTGACATACTAAAAAAAAAGGATAACTTTAAATGTTTTCCTGAAAATACTGCCTGAGGAAAACTCTTTAAGATCATTATGATCTTTCCATCACTTTCACAAGAACTATTTAGTGATTTTATTAAATATAAGTTGAATCTGCTAAATAATAAAAGCACATTTTGAAATGAATACAGTTGTTTATTCCTGGCAATTTGGCACCATATTAACATCCAACCTAGTTATCCCTGAACCCCCAAAAGAGAAAAATCTTCTGTAATTGCATACTACTTTCTGCCAAAGTGTTTGTTTCTGTCCAGCAGTTAGGAACAAAGTTATCTTTGTGGAGAAATGTTGCTGAGACAGTTTTCTAGAACTTTATTGTCAGCAGATACCAATCTTTAGAATAATAAAAACTGAACTCTATATGAACAAATTTAATTTTAATCCATATATGTATATATGTATTGTTAATACACATTTGAAAAGAATGAAAGAAATCATATTTTAAGTACTTTTCTCAAGTCAGTAAATATATATTTTTTCATTTCTTCAGATGGGAGAACACCCAAGTTTACAGTCAACATCACTAGAGGAAAACCAAGAAAGAGAAAGAAGAGGGCTAAACAGAAGATTTGCTATTAGTTTATTCACTCAATCAACAAATATTTATTAAGCATCTTCTCTGTGCCAGGAAATGTGCTGGATGCTGACACATGGTGGTGTCTAAAACTTATAGTCTAAGGAATCGTTTGTGATTCCAGGAAGCTAAACAGTAACTTAAGAAGGCCATTCCCCACATCTCCCCTAAGGTCTGAAAAGAACGATTCTTAGACACATGAAATAAGTCCCACCTCCTCTCTCTTTGCAAATTATATTTTATTATATATTTACCCATTCTTTTCCAACCAAAAAAGTGAATCACAGATGTATATTACATTAAAACCACGGTCAAAGTGAAGCATTTCTTGTTCGTAGTATTTTTTTTTACTAGATTTTGTGATAAATTTTCTGGGTGGTGTTAAAAATTGAACAGTTTATTAATGTGAACCCCCATTACCATATATTAAATATTATTTGTTAGAATATTAATAATTTATTAGTGCTTAAATTAATCATCAAATCACTTTACACAATTAAGTCTAATTAATGTAGAGAAACTTCAGAGGAGGGACGTTCTAAAATCCTCTTTTTTTTTAAATTAAGGAAACAGCATGAGTCCAGGTTGTTACACTGCCCTTAAGCACAGCTCAATTATTGGGCAGAGAGGGAGTTTTATATAAAAGCATTTTCACTGTTTGGGCACAAGGATTGTTGAGGCACAGGAATCAAAATGCTTTCAGGGCAATCATGTGGTAAGATGAGAAACCGAAGGGTTCCTTGAGTGGCTGTTAGTTTGGGAGAAGCCCTCACAGGCACTTCTAATGTTCCTTCCTTTCTCTGTACCCAAGAGTTAAAAACTGATACACTAAACTCCAAACTCCTTGAGGACAGGAATGGTTTCTCATTCATATCTGCATGCTGGTGGCTATAAACTATATCTGACAGCATGATTAACTGTTAGATAGACAAATAATTTCTTCAAAAAAATCCCAGGCTTTCTTGTTTAGTAAAACATTTTTTGAATGCCCACTGGGTATCAGATACTCTGACAGTTAAAGTGTTATAAAATGAAAGATAGCTGCAATTATCTGCTTCTGCAACTAAAAAATGGGAACTCTATGAATACCTTCTAGGGCTATGAGTAATACATGAGATAAAGATACCTTATTGTAGTGCCTACATATAGGAACCACTCTAAAATTTTAGTTATCATGATGTCTCAGGGTGTTGTATCACAGATGAAAATTATAGATTTTTTCTCTTTCTGATGACAGAGGCAGGAGAAATGTTGCTTCCTTCATCTGCCATTTTTCTAGGTATATCCTTTGGATTATCTTGGGGAGTAGAGCTGGGACTAGGAGAATGCAAGAAGAGAACTAGGACCCCAAAAGTAAGGAAGAACCCATTCTTAAGGTTCTAGTATAACTCTGTACCTCTATGATATGGAGAAGAAGCACCTCCTTAAATTTTATACTCTAGGTGCCTCCTTGACTTCCAACCCTACTGGAGAATCTTCCTTATGTGGATGAGTCACCTTAGAACTACTGAGAATACACTTCTTCAGGAATGTGGGAAACTATCCCCAATGTGTGAAAGAAGTGTAATAAGACCATTTGTGATTTGAGCATTGAGGAGAAAACTGCTTATAATGGGTTAAAGAGTGGTCCCTCAATATTTGTGTCACCTGAAATTTGTAAATGTGGCTTTATTTGGAAATAAGGTCTTTGCAGATGTAATTAAATGAAGTCAACATGGATTAGGGTAGGCCCTAAATCTAATATGATTAGAGAGAAAATTTGGACACAGAGACAGACACACAGGGAAAAGGCCATGTGAAGACAGGGGTAGAGATTGGAGTACAGTAATGCATCTGCAAGGCAATGAACACCAAAAATAGCCAACAACCACCAAAGGCTGGAAGAAGCAAGAAATAATTCTTTCCTAGAGCCTGTAAAGGGAACATGGCCCTGCTGACACTTTAATTTCAGATTTCCAACCTCCAAAACTGTGAAATAATGAATTTCTATTGTTCTAAGCTACCTATTTTGTGCTATGTTATTATGGTAACCCTGGGAAACTAACACACTCTTTAACCACTAGATGTGAATCTTCAGTGAGAGGAGAGTGGTCTGGATCTGTGAAGTGTAGGACAGAAACAACAAAACTTAGTGTTCGTGGGGCCTCATATTTCCCTGGGAGGAAGCTATGCATGCAAATGGAAAGACGAGTACTAAGATCTGAAACCCTGGGAGCCCAGAGTAAGACAGCTGTGATAGAACTTAGCACTGATCTGGCTAAGTTCAGTCCAAAGATGCATGAATTCCCTGGTAGAATCTTGTCATTAATGTCAAGAGCATGAAAGAGTATCTTCTGATAGCTCAAAAGGGCCTGTTGTTCATCAGAAACAAGTGCCAGCAAGGACCTATGGAAACAGCAAGTATCTCCCTATATGAATATGAAGCTGGACTGACCACTCTCCCTTCTTTGGGCTAACTATACTCTTGGAGGTTCTAGACAGTTTGAAGATGGATCCTAATTGTATTTTGGTTCTAGTCTCCAAGACAGACTTGAAGTATGAAAAGGAGGAAGCACAGAAGGCTTTATAGAGAGATGAAACCCACATTGAAATAGGAGTTAGCCAGAGGATGAGTGGCTGGAGAAGCATTTCAGGAGGAGGTACTGACAAAACCGAGGGCCTAAACTTGGAAGAAAGAATGCACATTGAACTTCTAAAAAGAATTGAGAAAAACCAGAGCATAGACTGAAGTGCAGGAGTTTCAAAATATATGATGAGAAGTAAATGGCCTATGCGGCCAGCTGGGGAAGTGGTGGAGTTGGTAGAGATGAAACAAAAATATTGAATCCTAAAACCAGGGCCACAATGGAGGTAACTGAAACTCCAAACACATTTCCAAATCTAAATGGTTTTTGCTTCATTAGTACTATTGTACCACCCTCCAATTGCACTGTGAGTTAAATGGGTGTTATTGGGCTAGCCTAGGAATTATAATACATATATTATATATTTTTAGTAATGTTTCTATAGATTATGATCCTCATGAATTCCAAACAACCAACTTACAAAGAAGTTCCATCTATTTTTAAAAGGTGAGCTAGTTATACTAGTTACCTGCCACATCCTGAAATGGCCTTGAACCTAGAGAGGGGTTGCAATTAGGTACAAATTATCCTCTGCTGCCTTTGCATTCTGAATTGCTGCAGAACAAATTCATCACTTTTCTTTAATATTCACATGCTGCTTTTCATTGAGATAATCAGAAATGCCACAATCAATCCTGATAAAACTGATCTGGAGACCAGAACCAAAATACAATTAGAAACACTCCCTTACACTCACCCCATCACAAAGCTGTAATAGTGCTGGGTGGGAACTAGACAGACAACCCCTTGCAACTCCTTGACCATGAATTAGTGATCCTTGGAAAACTCCAGAGACAACTATATTTTCATAGGAAAACCCACCCTTTCAGTTTTAGTATAAGGAAACTACAAGCCTGTATGACCAGATTCACCAGTAAAAAGCAATGGAAATCGAATAAGGATGACAGTGGCCTTCCTTGAATTCTCTCTCTGTCCATGAATTAGATCCTCATAGAGGTGAGACTCTCATCACCACACAGCCCCAGGAAAGAACATGATTGATTGAGTTCATATTATAATACCTGAGACTTCTCCTGCCTCTGGGAAAGAAACATAAAATAAAGATGCCTGTACCATGAAATACTCAAATATGTTCTTCAGAATTCAAGGACTTAAATTATTCATTGACTGGGGCATTTCTTTTCCTGATGGAGAATAAAAGGGAAAAAAAATACCCCAGTCTTTCTGTCAGAAAATAAAATATCAGCCCTAATGTTCAAATTTACCCGCAGAACACAGTATAATCCCATATTATAACCAATTTTGTAAAAATTGAAAGTGTATGCAAAATAAGATAAACAAAAGGAAAGGAAAGCAACCGAGTACAAGAAAATAGCTCACAGCAAATGACATTTAGAATGAAAGACAGAAAACCCACACTATTTTGTTCTATGCTTAAATAGACCAAAAGCAGAAATGCATCAGAGACATTTGATAATCAATATAACATTACCTCAGGGGCACCATATACAACTATAAGTTTAAAAATAAAACTCAAGGAAATGGAACATTTAAATTAGAATAATTTTAAACAACAAAATGACCAAAAAAATGGCTTAATGTTCTTTTATATCAGGGAATTCTTAAGGATTATTTTTCACAGTCAGCTTTTGCCAAGCAATGAGAGAACAGAAAAAAAAAAAAGTATCTTAGGTCTTTCCTGTCACTGTAGCCTTCATAATCACCACAATTCAACATGACACCATAACTTGTAAGAAATTCTCCCTGGCATCCATTTAAGTGAACACTAATTGGAAAGTTCAGTGAACAGAAAAAGGCTGTGAACAATATATATTTCAACATGCTGTGCCTGATCCTGACCTTAAATGACAAGGAGGAAAAAAATAGTTCAACACAGCCTCTGCATTCAGTCCTGTATTGTGAAATCATGATGTGAATTAGCTCCAGGAAAAATGCCAGGCTCATGGTGAAACCTCAATAAAACCTGGAAACTCCATGTGAATCAATCTGCTCCACACACACGGTTTTATAAAACAGCATCTGGATCTCCTGCACTGAAATCAAGAACTCCACAGGTGAGAGGCAATAGTAAGACATTGCTGAAAACATGAGCTCTGAAGCCAGACAAACAAGGGGTTCAACTTTTGCTCTATTGTATTGGGCAAAGAGTTTCACCTCTCAAATTTGCTATCTGTAAAATGGGGATAGTGATAACAATGTCCTGAGCTATTGTAAGAAACAACCTTGATGTAAATATAGCATAGCCCCTGCCACACAGTAAGTCCTGCCTTAATGATAGCTAGCACATACTGAGGGATTACAGCATGTCACTGTAAAATTTTGTCTCTGACATGAGCTAAATATTATGATTATCCCCATTTTATGGAGGAAAAGACTGAGGCATAGAAAAGATTAAGTAACTTGCCTAAGGTCACACAGCTGTTAGGTGGTAAACTGGCACTTAAACCAAATATTCTGGCTCCATTTTGCACATACTACTTCTCATGTAGTTTTATTGGATAAATAATAGAATAAATGAATAAATCATAGTTATTACTTTTTTCCTGAAAAGTCGATAATCTAATCAGTAAATGATAGGCAGAAACACTATACTCATAAAATAAGATAGAATATAATTCATAGCTACCTTCAAATATAAAGCATCAAGCCATACAAACAAGTGAAGACAGAAAGGGTTGTAAAATGCATTAGGAGAGTCTCTGGTCATCATTTATCTATGGCACTGTCCCCTGCACTGGAATATCAACTCTATGGAAGCAGAAATCTGATGTGCTCTGTCTCTGGCACCTCATAAGAGGTGGTGAAAAAGTCAGTCGATGGATGGACAGGTGAGTCAGGCATTGTCAGGGTCCAAGACTCCAGAGCTGTTTCCAGAGAGGTGCTCCATGAAGACACACCAGCTCCAAAGCTGGTGAGGTACGAGAAAGCCCACTGGGACTCTGTGCAGACATAGCCAGTCACAGAAGCAAAACCACATCCCACTGAGTGGGAAGATAGTGAGCAGGGATTTTTCCAGCCACTAGGCAGCCTCAGGTAGACATTTACTGAATAGGCAAGAGGTCTTCATTAATGGGTTTCTACACATAGAACCAGAAACAAATCTAGAGTCTTTTTGAGGTTTGTGCAAAGAGCTATATGAAAATACAAGAGGAATCGGGATCACCCAGCTCTAAAGCACCATGCAGTTCAACCCTGCCCTTCTAGAGCACATACCACATGCAAACTGCAGACTTCAGAAGTGAAGAACTACTAAGCAGAAAGTATCTTTTCCCTGCTGGAGGAAAAGAAGCCTTAGAAGATAAGATGCGGGAAAGACCTCATATATTGGGCAGTGAAAAATAGAAATGAGTTATAGATTCCTTGGTAGAAAAGAAGAAAGAAGTGAATGAATAATAACCCCAGAGATTTATTTTCCAAAATTATTTTTTGTGTCACTAATATTCTCAAGAAAAAATAATTCAATTGCGATTGTATGTGTCTGTTTGTTGTTTAATTTGTTAGGTGTTATATGACACTCCTTTTGAGGAGGAGAATGGGAAAGGTATAAATCCAAACAAATCACAATAAGACACTGGTCCTTTTGAAGGGGTTGCTATAAAAGAGAACAAATTTATTTCATGTTTGAATGTTTAAAAACCTGGATTTGCCACAAATATTCATTGAAATTGCTTCATAAGACATCTTTCAGGGTGCCTCCATGGGATTTGAAATTATGGAAGATGAAATCTCCTTGCACAGACCCCATCCTCCAGGTGTTTTGTCCCCCAAAGGAAAGAAAATAAAAACTAACACTTAAGGGGTCCATATGTTGCCAGTCACTGTGTAATGCATTATCTTAACCATGATGAATAATGAGAAAGGCCATAGTATGACACCTGTTTTAAAGAGAAGCTAGGCAACTTGCTAAAGTTCACACAGCTAGGAACAGGGCAGAACTGGGCTTTAAAATAATCCTTACTTTTACCCATTAATTATTTTCCATGCTAGACTGCCTAGGGAGGGATGTTTGGCAATATTACAAACTAAAGGAATAGCTAAAGAAAGCATAACCTGATTTTACCAAATGTAGCAGTCCATACTGTTTGAAGGATAGGTGTGACTCAAAGGCGACAAGGCTGTTGAGGCTCCTGTGCTTATCTTGTACATGAACCCTGTGTCAGCACAAGGGGGAATAAGCCTCCCCTCCCCACAAAACTCAAAAATACTTCGTGAGTCTTGTAGACTTCACAGGTGGTATTTTAGGGGAGAAGAAAGGGTCTCATCACATGTCAGAAGTCTCCAAAATCCAATTTGAGCATTTCTCTTTCCCAAGAAAAAAATTTCTTTCCAGAATGTGCATGTCTGTACTCCCTATCTTCTACCTTTCAGCCCCAGCCCTGAGCCCTAGTTTCCTATTCCATATGCCTCTTAATATTCCCTTACCTAAACAAAACCCTGCTTGCTGGCTGAGCAGAGGAGACTCAACGAGAAAAAAAAAAAAAACAAAACTGAAAACAAAGCAAACAAACAAACACAATGCCAAAACAACCAGGAGAAAGAGGAGAGCCTTTGATCATCCTTTCAAACAGCAGCAATGAAATGTAATATTTGTAGGCATGCAGTGTGTGCTGGATGTTGCTCTTGGCCTTTAGGATACAACCATGAACAAGACAGCCTGGAGCTGATAGTCTAGTGGGGAGGATCCAGACACCAAATAAAAAAGCAAATCCATCAACTCCATCATTACAAGTGTTGGTAAGTGGCAGGAGGGACAACAATATAATGCTATGATAACGAGGACTAGAACTGGTGGGGGAGAGTTAGTTTCTATTTCTGGCCAGCAAAGGCTTCTTTGAGCAGGGGAATTTTGATCGGAGTCGAAACAGGAAGGGCACAACCTAAGTGTCTGTTATCCATGTTTTTCCACATGTGTATCCAATTTTACTAACTACTTTTTTTTTTTTTTGAGCCTGAGTTTCACTCTTGTGCTCTTATTACCCAGGCTGCAGTGCAGTGGTACAATCTCTGCTCACTGCAACCTCTGCTCCTGGGTTCAAGTGATTCTCCTGCCTCGGCCTCCTAAGTAGCTGGGATTACAGGCGCACCTTCACGAAGGGCTAATTTTTTGTATTTTCAGTAGGGATGGGATTTCACTATGTTGGCCAGGTTGGTCTTGAACTTATGATCTCAGGTGATCCGTCCGCCTTGGCCTTCCAAAGTGCTGGGATTACAGACATGAGCCACCGTGTCCCACCAATTTGCTAATTCTAATTATTTTGTAGGTGTTCTTTATATATTCTATAATACTCTTCTTTTGTCAGAAAAAAATGTATTGCAGACATCTTCCTCACTGTAGATTGAATTTTCACTTACGTGTCTTAATTTTAATGCAGTTTAATTTATTCAAACTTTTTGGTTAATAATTTTTCTGTGTGTTCCTTTGGTTGTTCTTTCACATTTATCTTCATGCCCTATACAGAATTGATTCTTTAAATATTTCATGATAGAGGGAGCACCATTTCTTCTTTTCCACATGGATATTGAATTGGCCTAGCACCACTTGCTGAAAAGACCATTCTTCCCCATTGCACTGCAGCACAAGCTTTCTCCTAAATCAAGGGGCTAAATATCTGGAATCTCTTTATATCTATACCTGTTGAAAGAGTTGTTTTTATCATGCCAACTTCTCATTGTGTTAGCAATTTTGCCAATGATTCCATGTCTATTTATATCATTTTCAGGTAGCACATTGTCTGGATTATATTTGACATCTCAAACTGTATATTATTTATAAAACATCATTTATAAAACATTTTCATGTTTCATAAATAAAGCTATTTCTTTCATTTATTATTTATAAAACATAGATATCTACTATGGTATATGGTATATGATGATATATAATACATGATTTATGGTATATTACATAATATATGATATATGTAAACATCTATTATTCATAAAATATATTGATATCTAGTATGGACTCAACTGTATTTTTCTTCTATGATTGGCTCACCTATCTCTCCCCCTCAACAAAGTTTTTTGATAAGCAGAATAAATGACTATTGTGGCATCTTAGCAATTTTTTAGCATCATAAATATCTTGGCAATGGTCTGAAGGATACATTGGTAATGACCAGAACACTAAGAAGAGTGATAATAAAAGTGTACTAGGATCTTGATATTAGAAGTAAAAATTAAAGGATGCAACAAAATAGAATCAAGAGGACACATGCATGATTGAATGCAGGAGGAGAGGGAAAGGGAGAAGTAAAGACTACTGTAAGAGCTGAGGCCCAGATTGCTGAAGGATTGGTGAAAACGTTCACTGAAACAGGAAAGAGAAGACCAAGAGTTGGTTTGAGGAATGGGGAAAAAGATGCCTTCAACAGACAAGTGGAGTCTAAAGGATTTAAAGAATCATAGCTGCAAGTGTCCAGCAGGCAGTTGGAATGGTGAATTGGCGGTTCAGAGATCAGGGCTACACACAGAGAACTGGGATTATGTGCAATTGTATGTTGTAGATTAAATGTGAACTCAAAGGGAGAATACATGGAGAGAGGATAATGGAAGAAGGGATAGAACACAGAGATTGATAAAGACACCAAAAGTAGAAAGATGAACAGTTGACAGAAGAAAGAGAGAAAGAAAAAGGGAAAGAGTAAGGAGATAGGAAGAGAAAAAAAAATATTTAAATTTGAGTTAATAGAAAAGGGGCTACCATGTCTTTATTACAATGTCAAATCTATGTACTGATTCAAGTATTCCATTAGAAAGTTATTTTATTGGGACATTCATGTGGCAGAGCCTCTGAAACTCTGCCACCCTTGTGCTGTGCTGTTCTGTGCCTGACTGCCCCCTCCTTCCCAGCAGAGGAGCCGTGGGCTGACAGTAGATTATGTTTTGGGCCCCTGTATTTTCTGTCAATGTGTATGCATTTGAAATAACAGCAGATGGGTGAGTACTAATTCCTAACATTATTACAGTGTTCTTCTGAAGAGGAATTAATGTTTAAATAGATGAACTTGACGATCAGGGTAAAGTATGTCACACATTGTGGTAAATCATTAAAAAGAATGCCCTGCTTCCTAATTGCTTTCAAAAATTTTTATGCAGTTGCTTATCTTTTTTTATTACATGTAGTCAAATTCTGTAATGTTGATGATTCACAAATAAAAAACATTAAATGTTCCTGATGGCCTGTAGACAAGGTTAATTTACACCCTGGAAGCCAGATGAGGTGTTAACTATATTCAGGTTGCACTTCAGTGGTTTGAAAGGTAATTGTTTTATATTCCCAGAGCTAAAAAGGGACTTCCAAAAATAAAGTAGACTATCAAACACAAAGAGACAATAAAACACTTGAATTGTTGTTGTCTTAACATTTCTTTCTATTCTGTGATGTATCTAGCACTAGTCAAAGTACTTTTCACCAAATAATAGTGAAAGGTGATATTTTGGATAAAATTTCATCACGATTGATTAGCATTTTGTAGCAACAATTTTCTTGAGTCAACAAAATTTAGAAAAAAATAGATAAAAAATTCCTTTTCTATTTGGGAAAATCCTAGTTATAAATTTAAAGATCTGAACCAGATTCAGCAAATCATGCCCATTCTTCTATGGCCTTGTCAGATCCTTTGGGTTCAGGACATGCTACCTCAAAATATGACATCTTGACGTTTGAGAAAACAATAGAAGCAGGAGAGTCACTCTCATCTTCCCCTCATCCCTTCTCCCCTGAAGCAGGCTATGAAACTTTACTGATCTTCCCCTAGTGTAGGTCATAAAACCTTCATTCCAAAGGTACCCACCACATACTTGGAGGAAAAAAAAATACTGTCATCACTGAAGACACAGAAACACAAAGAAGAATCTGAACATATAGGCCTTGCTAAGTCCCTTCCAGTTTATTGCCACTGAATCATGCTCCCTTCTGCTGTTCATACTTCTGCATGACTATCCTTCTTCATCAAACTTACCATAAAAATATGCAGGTTTCTCTCTTTCTTTGTGTCTTCATTTCTTAAAGCTCCTAAGTCATGTAAAACTTCTATTAAATAAATTTGTACGCTCTTCTTTTATTAATTTGTCTTTATTATAGGGGTCTTAGCCATGAACCTGTGATGCGTGAAGAAAAAAATTGCTTCTCCCCTATAGGAAAAACAAGCTGAAGGTGAGTGGTGGGAGAGTCTTCTTGAGTGGCTTATATAAAAAAGGGTATTCCTTAACTTGGACACTGGAGGACAAATTTAATCCAACAAGTAAGACCCTGACTAGCATTTTGCTCCCCTCCTCTTTTTCCTAAGAATAACCTTGTTAAGAATATAAGTGAGGCTGGATGTGGTAGCTCACACCTGTAATCCCAGTGATTTGGGAGTCTGAGGCTAGAGGATAGCTTGAGCCCAAGAGTTTGAGACCAGCCTGGGTAACATAGCAAGACCCCCTCTCTACAAAAAATACAAAAATTAGCTGTCTGTGTTGGCAAGTACTTGTGGTCCCAGCTATTTGGGAGGCTGAAGCAATAGGATTGCTTGAACCCAGGAGGTCCAGTTTGCAGTGAGCTGTGATCGCACCACTGCACTCCAGCCTGAGAGACACTAGAGTGAGGCCCTGTCTCCAAAAAAAAAAAAAAAACATAATAATTGAACATACCACATTAACCGTCTGTGACACACACACATTATACTTGTCCATAGATGCTGTATTATGACTGGTAGCTTGATTATTAGAGCAATTGTCTCCTGAGTCAATTATTATATCTACTAGCCAAGGTATTTATACATGGTTTAATAGTTTTCAAGACCAAAAAATTGGAGTATAGCAATAAAAATTACATTACAAAAGCAAAACAAAGTAATTTGGCTGAAGAATAAACCCAGGATTAGTTTTGCGCTAAAATGTTTAGCATTCCCTTGTCTTAAGAGAGGTTTTTCACTTATAAAACCTCAAATAACATGTTGTTATCTTTGTGCTTTTGAAACAATAAAAGCGGTAAAGGTTAGGTACACATAGTCTTTATTAGCTTTCACAAAGTTACTTTAAAATGTATGTGTATGAAGGGGAGTGGTATTTTTCTGTAGTCACCTTGGTTAATAAAAGTCAAATATATTCAAATGAGTCTTTCAGACTTCAATATTAATTTGTTTTAAAAAATAAGAATTAAACTTTAATAGAGATGCTTGAACACAATCTAAGAGACACTTTGGAAAAGTATCTCAAAATGTTGTTTTTCTAACCAGGAAATTAATGCTGAAAAAATTCATAGCCCAATTAGCATCACTCGTGACTACATAATCTTTCTTCTATGTTTTCAGGAATGCAACAGCTTGAGTTAGATGAAGATTAAAATTCTGGGGTTGAATTTAGCTGTGTACCTGAACACTGTGTAAATTCACTGAGCTCAGGCACACATTTGTTTACCTGAGAACTTTTCAATAAAGTCCTTACAATATGCTTATGGCTCCAAATAAGCTGCGAAAACCACAAATTCTAAAACTATGAATATGGTTTTGTGAAGTGGTACACTAAAATTAACACTACACTTTTTGAATAAAAGTCCAAGGTAGAAATGTCTCCAATTTTCTTGGGTAAGGAAACACAGCTGAAGCTTTGTCTATCGTGTTGCTGGGTAGCAATTTCTTAATGTAGCAAAAGAGTAACTTCCAGTGAAAGACAGGGAAAGTCATTCTACGTTGAGCATTCTGGGAAAAGTCTTCCACTTCATTCTTCCCTTGACTTGAGAAACACCTGGCATTTTCCTAAGATTGTCTATCAGATTTTCACCTGCTCTCCCGGAGAACACAAACTACATTATATTTTCAAATGGAGTACATCCCACTTGAGCTGTTTCCAACCCCCATTAGTCTTGTAGGGAGCAGATATGAAAATGAAAGACCTCTTATTTAATGATGATCATAATAATGACTAGCATGCATTAAACATTTACTGTATGTCAAGAACAGCAGTAGCACTTATGCCTATATTATTTCATTTAATCCTCACATAATGCAAGAAGTTGATTTCATATTCATCATCTCTAGGAGGTCATCAGTGCATTATAATTTTTTTAAAATACACAAATGAAAAAAGGGGGAAATGCCATAAACTATGATGTAATCTTTTCTTGTCACTTCAAATTTGTATTCTATACTTGTTGAAAGAGTTCTTGTATCATACCAATCTCTCCTTGCTTTGCAATTTTTCTCATTTACCTCAAGGGAGTTGCAATTTCTCCTGACTTCAGTTGTATGGCTTGCTGTGATAAGCAATCCTTCTACTGTGCATTAGTAAAAAAACATATAATCCAATTTCAGCTACTTGTGGGTATGTTTCTTTCTTGGATGTCATAAAACTCTTGTTTTTTTCTTTACAAGACAATCTGGCATAATGATCATTTTTCTAATGACGAATATTTGCTTCACGAATATGAAATCTAAACACCACTCCTCTGTTTTTGAGTATACATTAACTTTTTGTCTTAAAGCCAAATGTATTATTGAATTTATCTGAAGCCAATTTAAATGGCAAACTAATTCAGCATGTGCAGTAATACCAATGCTCATAACGCAGGTAAGATAACACTGGCCAGTGATGACCAGAAGTGTGTGTGTGTTCAGGCAAAGCCAACTACATTTCCACTATCATATGTGCAATAGTGACCACAAATCACCGCTGACTGTATAAGATACGAAAATGTGTAATTTTCTTGGCATTTATGCAATATGGTATATTCAAAACATTATATAATTGTTAAGAAGCTGAATCAGAAATGTTATACAAGAAATCTGACGCTCAATTGCACTCTCTAAATTGCTACATTTACACTAGTTTTAGGAAAATAAAGATGATAGATACATTCCCTTATCTTTAACTTTGCTATAATGAACTAAAGTTGAAACTCAATATAACTTTCACTTTAGGTCCATGGATTTAATTTCAAACCTTTGCTACTGCTGCTTCTTGTGCTTTTATTAAATAATGACATCAGTCTTGGTTCTGTGCATAAAGAGGTAATGGTTTCAGGCTGGAGAGTTTATGATCTAAATTAGACAGGATAAAACCAGGAAAAGAAATGACAAGAGATTGTGAGGAGCTGGTGTTGGTTTCAATTTATTTCATTTTCACAATGTCGATTTTCTTAATGCTTCCTCAATTCACACTTCCCATCTCTTTTCTCCCAATGATTTCTGAAATGTGTCAAGCAGGTAGTATGTTCCCTTTATTACAAGTGAAGAAATCTGAGAAGTCTACTAATATTCACACAGGTAGTAAGAGGAAGAGATACATAGTTCTGGCTCTTAGATTATCCCTGTATTCAAGACTATGTTCAAGAAAATGTAATCTTCTTGTTGTGTTTAATAAATAGATGAATACAATGTATCTGACCACACAAAAAGTCTCCAGTGAGAGAAGAATTTGACCACACACCAAATTACAAACATTTACCTTGAATTTGGTGAAAATGCAGCAAGATGGGAGAGTTTAGAGCATGTGCTCTGGAGTCAGCCTGTCTTGGTCCATATGCTGGCTGTGTCACTAACCAGCTGCACAAGCTTGGTCGTTATTTATCATCTCTGTGCCTCTGTTTTATTATCTGTAAAGTGGAGATAATAATAGCAACACATAAGAGAAAACAAAACACTAAACTTATATCAATGAGATTATGAGTAGACTCAAAAGAATGGTCTTTAAAATAGACAAATTCTGAGAACTACGTTGTTAAGAAAAAAAGAAAACATAAAATAGAAACTTAGAAATGATGAGTAAAACAATTTGGGAGAAAAGAGAAGGTGTTCTTTATTGTGATTTTAAACTTGAATTGACTACCAGTTCACCTTCAATTTTTACGTAAGTTATCATTCACCTATATATCTCTAATCTTTCTAGTAGGCCCTTAAAGGGTTATCACTTCCCAGACACCTTCTTTTGCTCTCTGAATAACTCTTCTGTTTAAATTTCTGGAAACATATCCATATATCATTTC
This sequence comes from Cebus imitator, assembly GCF_001604975.1. NCBI lineage: Eukaryota > Metazoa > Chordata > Mammalia > Primates > Cebidae > Cebus > Cebus imitator. The sequence goes on along the minus strand of NW_016107342.1, from coordinate 16,670,070 downwards.
CATAGTCCCAGTACTATTTGTTTATGTGCCTCAGCAAGTACAACTGATAAACACACTACTTTTTTTCCCCCAAACCAGACTGACTTCTTGATATTTGTGAAAACACTCGGGAGACATACTGAGCAAATGAATGCCCTTTAAATTTCTAGTCTTTTAGTAATGGAGATAGTTACTACTTTTTTTCAGGACTTTTAAAAACATGTCCACATGAAAGTAGCATATGGAAAAGTAATATCTCATTTGTGATAGTGTTAGAGTGCTCCAAAAGGGTAGTGGTGAAGAATAATTGTACAGCTGGGGTGAAATATCTTAATTCAGCAAGTAGTTTGTTTTCCCAATAGGAAAATCTAGGCTTGTTTTATATCACATAGGCATATAACTACAGCTACTGAACAACACACTCTTCACAGTAATGCAGGGTGGAAGGGTAGTGAATAATCTCAAGCATTAGGAAATAATAATGCTTTAATTTGTGGCAGACCATGGTAGCACTAGCTTGTCTTTCATATTTCCTTTCTTTGATTAACAGAGCCTCTTTTCTACTCCGAATGATTGAAGGGACTTTTAGTCAGGTATCCCCTCCCCCCAGCCACCATAGACACAACCACAGGGGCAGCACATGACCCAGTATCACCCAATCAGAGGACCCCATCCTCCAGTCTGCAGTGGTTCAGGAATAGGCACAGGACCAGGTCAGGCCAAGCAGAGTCCTTCTTGGGAAATTTCTACTTGTGCTAAAGGAATGATTTTATTTTCTTTCTGTTATGGTGTTAGAAGGTTGAAGCTGAAGCTCCTTGTGGCCATATTAAGGGAGGAAACTATCTGGTATAGAAGAAACTAAGGTACAAAGAGAAGCAAAGTCAAGCAAGGATGAGAACATGTGACATCTCGGAAGGACACCATTAACCTTTTACTCTACCTTGCACCCTTAGCATGCTTTTCCCCCTTGAATACCATATGAACAGTGCTTCCTGGGATAGTCTTAGAGAAGAGGAAAAAGCATCCAGGTCATTTTGAATGCCTAGTTCCAGCCTTTTATAAGCACGTTTCTTTAGCTTGTCCTTCAGTCCTATAAAATACCCAATATCCTGTCAAGTTTCATCAGCCAATTAATTCCATTTACCTTTTTATCTATTTGAATTGAACTTCCTTCACTTGCAACTGAAAGGGCACTGAATAATGCAAATATCTATAGCTTTACAAAGTGCTCTCCTACAGATAATTTCATTTCACACACAGGGTTATGGTGCCTGTTTTTGGATAAGAAAACAAAGAGGTTAAGGATTTGTCTGCCAGAACAGTGGTGCAGAATTTTTTAAATAGAAAAAGAGGGAACGAGGTGAGACTTATATCTAGGATATTTTCCATGTACGTTCAATGAGTTTTCCTCCACGGAATACTATGCCACATCTTTTGTCTCCAAATTCAGGTCGGATTTAGGAAAACATTCCTGGATCCTCACGAACTCACTGCTGATTCCAGCTAAGAGCTCTTCATTCCTCCTGCCCACACTCTAGTCTGAAGAGAAGCTTACTACTGAACCCCAACTGTATTTACCAATGCTTTTTAATACTTAATATTTATTAAACACTTACTATCTTCCAGGCACTGCTTTAAGCGCTGAATTTGTATTAACTTATTTAATCCTCAGTAAATATTTGTAAGATAGGTATGATAATTATTTCTACTTAATGCATCAGGAAAAAGAGGCACAGAGAGATTCTGTAACTTGCCTAGATCACAATACTAGGTAAGTGGAGCATGGATTGAATGCAGAAAATTACACCTCAGTGAGTGTGCCTTAGCCCATATAGTCATCACATTTTGTTCAGATGGTCTGCTTTAGACTCTTGAATGTATCTTATATCACCTGCACACCTGGGTACCCTTTCTAATTCCCACTCTCATATTTTGGATATTTCCTATCACATAATTTTTGTAGCCAGAGTACATATGGGAGCTGTTTGCTCCTCCTCTTTTTTCTTCCTTGGCTCAGTGCTCCTCGGTATATGACCAAAAGTAAATGAATGCTCATTGCATATGCCCAGATATTTGCAGCACTTGGTTCTACAGGCTGACAATAGGAGAAGAGTGGGCCAAATCTGAGCTGGCTATGTACTGAACTAACATTGCCTAACAGAGACTACCCAGGGCACCCACAAGTAACAAAACTATTTCTAATATTTACTTTTCCTTTCTTCCTGTTGGCCTTCGATCATATGAAGTACTACCCAAGATAAACTATTCTCTTTCTGAAAATCATGAGGCTCGTTATCTGCTTTTGCTCACTGTATTTGGTAAGTTGCACGATATATGAAAATAGTTTAAATATCAAAGACAAATTTAGGTAAACTTAAAAAGCTAATTTACTTGAGTGATCGAAGATACTGACAGAATAAAAGGGAAACTGGAAAAGTAGCCTTTAAAACAGAACGGGAAATATCACAAACCAAGAGAACTTGATGATCCAGCCGTCTGCTGAGTCCAAATGCTATAATTAATAAGTTCCAAATATTTTGTTTTGTGATTCAGTCAGCCCAAGATTCTAGGCAAGGCTGGGTGCAGTGGCTCACACCTGTAATCCCAGCACTTTGGGAGGCCGAGGCAAGAGGATTGCCTGAAGTCAGGAGTTCAAGACCAGTCTGGCCAACATGGTGAAACCTCATCTCTACTAAAAATACAAAAAAGAATTAGCCAGGTATGGTGGTGTGCACTTGTAATCCCAGCTACTTGGGAGGCTGAGGCAAGAGAATTGCTTGAACCTGGGAGGCGGAGGTTGCACTCCAGCCTGGGCAACACAGTGAGACTCCATCTCAAGAAAAAAAAAAAAAGATCCTAGGCAAGTCCAATCTACTTACTTGAGTTCTGTACCTAGCTTTTACCCTGAGGCAGGGCAGGACAAATGGCTAACTTTAAAATTGCTCACAAATGAACAAATTACCCCAAAAGCATCAGTAAAATTCAAAATGGCTGACGGTTGTTAGATGGCCAAACAATCACAGTGATGCTTACTCTACAGTACCGACGCTAGCACCACAACCTTAACCATAATTATCAGGTTATTCTCAGTTTCAGCGTTTACATTAAATGGTACCTAGAGGGGGTGCTTTTATTCAGAACCTTATGAAGATGACAAAGGATTTACTGAGGTCAAATAACTCAATACTTGGTAATGTTACTAAGATACATGTTAGAATACAATGAAATGGAATGGATACATAGGAAGTTCTGCCAACCAGCACTTTGTCTCTCTTAGAACTTATGATTAGACTGGAACAAAGAGGTTAAGGGGCTCGCCCAGAACAGGATCAGCTTTTCCATGCTGGAATACCTATTTCTGCCTTATGGGCCTCAATCTTTGATCTCGGACTTATTTAAAATCTCCACTTTTATCCATTAATCATTGTCAAGGTTTGTCTTCTGACAAATACTTTGCTGCACTTTGGCTTTGTAGCATGGCAGCTCTCTGCCTCTCCAACATGAACTCTAAATCTGTGGCTGTTTTCTTTGATGACTACCTTTTCTTCACAGGTTCAGCAATCTCTATGCTGCAGAGGTATCTTTGAAAAAGGGAATTACTTGAACCAGTTGGCATAACAACTGAATACTGATTCTCCTTTGCAAGAAAACATGGATATCATGATAATTTCTGAACAAGACAATTCAAAATCATCAATTTTTGTTCCCTCTAATCCCTTGCAATGAGACCTCAGGGGTAGGGTATAAGCATTATTTTTATTGTTATTATTATACTTTAAGTTCCGGAGTACATGTGCAGAACATGCAGGTTTGTTACATAGGTATACACATTCCATGCTGGTTTGCTGTACCCATCAACCTGTCATCTACATTAGGTATTTCTCCTAATATTATCCCTCCCCAATCGCCCCATCCCTTGCTATCCTTCCCCTAGTCCCCCAGTGCCTGACAGGCCAAGGTGTGTGTTGTTCCCCTCCCTGTGTCCATGTGTTCTCATTGTTCAATACCCACTTTTGAGTGAGAACATGCAGTGATAAACATTAATTTTAAGTAACTTATGGGTTACACTTCCTTTCTGGAAATGATTCTACTAATAAAATCAATGAAACAAATCAAAATTGGCCTTTCATACTTTATGGTTAACATGGCCTCCCCTGGATGTTCAGAATAGCATTACTTCTCACACCGAATTGTTAGGTTCAATTTGAAAACTCAACTTCTTTTGATTTTCAGAATTAAAGCTTTCTGGAGTCTTTGCGCTACACTTATTTGTTCAATCCCAAACTTTAGACTTTTCTTTCTTCCTGAAAACTATCCTTGGGCTTTAGAAATGCAGCTGCCTCCACTCATCATCTCTGCCTTCCCCTCACATACTCTTCTCTCTCATGTTCACGGTGTCATGCCCTCCTTCACAATCAGAACCTCTCAACTAAGATGCTCATCAACTGCTTAGTTACCTTGACTGCTGCCACCTTCTTCTCTTCCAGGTTTTCCTTTGTCATGTACCCATCTATTTAAAATCCCTCTGCCAAGATATTCTATTCATGTAGCTACAACCAAGACACCTGTATCTTCCCAGCCATCTATAGCTTCTCTTTCCTCCCTGACTTCTAATTTCTGGCTACTTTCAATCCATCAATCAACAAAAATTTACTAGCTTGCTTGCAGGATTCTACAAACTGTGCTAGCAACTCTATTCAAAAGAAAAGAAGACTTGTATGTGGTTTCCATCATCAAATGTACTGCAAATGTCTTTAGGGTGAAAATATAAATGGAAATGAAACAAATTAATTATAATTTTAGTCACTACCCTGTGGTGGTACATATCTATCAGGGGAGTTCAGTAGACAGAGACAGAGGGTTGGGCTTGAGAATTTAGAAGGCATTTAATCTAGAGGTTTCCAAATATGACTGATTATTAGAATAATCTAAGGAGACTTAAAAGAAGCAAATACCTTAATTTACTGAATCAGCATCTCTGTATCCATATTACATATATTTATTATTATTATTAAATTATATATTAATATATTTCACAATATAATTATAAATGTAATTAATATAGGAGATATAATTATATATATTATAAAACCAATATATTATATTACATATAATTAATATGCATATTATATATTATACTGATACAGTTTGGATATTTTTGCCCTCCAAATCTCATGTTGAAATGTGATCCCCGGCAATGGAGGTGGAGCCTAGCAGGAGGTGTTGGGGTCATGGGGCAGATCCCTTACGCATGTCTTGGTGCCATCCTAGCAGCAATGTCTGAGTTCTCACTCTATTATTTCTCACAAGAACTGATGGTTAAAAAGAGCCTAGCACCTCCTTTTCTCTCCCTTGCTTGCGTCCTCTCACTTTACACCATGTGATCTCTACACAGCAGCTCCTCTCTGCCTTGTGCTGTGAGTGGAAGCTTCCTGGGACCCTCCCCAGAAGCAGATGCTGGCACCATGCTTCTTGCACAGCCTGCAGAACAGTGAACCAACTAAACTGCTTTTCTTTATAAATTACCTAGCCTTAGGTATTTTAAACATACTATATATATGTATTTGTTTTAGTCAATTTTCATTGCTATACCTTTATAGCAATGAAGGTATAGCAATGAAAATTGACTAAAACAAATACATATATATAGTATGTTTGTGCATATATATAGATATATATATACACAAATACACATATACATATACATAAAAATAAACACCTCCCAAGTGATTTTCATGATTACTCTTATTTATGATCCAAAGTCTATTCCATTTTTATATTTTTTCGATCAAAGTACAAAATGAATTGAAGAAAGGCTTAAATGCCTTAGCCAAATCACATCACCAGCTACTGACAAACAGCCTTCTTGACTCACTGCCCTGGGACTGCTCCCATACTAGGAAGATGGTGAGAAGATTTGAAACTTCAGCTGAACCTTGGATTATGGATAAGTTTTATAGACATGAGGAAAGGGTAGGCTATTTCAAGTGATGTTTTTTCCCACCTCTGCTCTTGTTCAACTAGGAACTATTAATGCATATTTATAAAGAAGCTAATATATGGCATCTACCTGAACACCCTGGGAGATATGATGATGAGCAAGCTACCATCCCTAAGGGGAGTTTACCTTTGAAAAGGCCCCTTGTAGCATGGGGATCGCCTGCTAAAAGTTCCTAGGGAACTTCCTGAACATGCAAATTCTTTTTGTCTACCTCAGACTACGGAGTCACAATTTCTGGAGGTGAGACACAAAAATAGGTATCACTAACATGCGTCTCAGTTGATTCTTATGCACAGTGGATTCTGAGAAAGGTGGTAGTGAGGAATAAAGACCAAAAAAGGCACAGATGATGCTTAAAATTAATATCAGAGTTTTTCAGCTCAGACATGTTGCGCCCACCTTATTATAAGAACAAAGATATACGCACGAAGTGCAAATTAATGCGTTTCTTCAACTTACTAAAGAAATGATGCTTCAGAGTCACCAAATAACCTGAAGATTGAGAAGACATAGTGCCCTCAGGGAGATACATGACCTGGGCACTTGCTTACCTGAGGCAGACAACATCAGATACCATATTAGCTGGTTAAAAAATATGGGGTAGTCCCAGATACTGGGAAGGCTGAGGCAGAAGATCCCTTGAGCCCAGGAGTTTAAGTCCAGCCTGGACAACACAGTAAGATTCCATCTACCAAAAAAAAAATGTAGCTTAAAAATTTTAGTGAGATTTTACATAGAGGATGATGGTGAGCAAGCATAAGAATGCCAAGCCCCAAAGGACTGCAAGTATAGGAGTATTCTCTTGTAGACTTTGTCTGCATGAATCATGAACCACACCAGGCACTCAAAGGGAAGACCAGGGAAAATCCTGACAGCCATGGTTTAAATGTATGTATTCTTCCAAAATTCACGTGTTGGAACTTAAGCCCCAAAGTGATGGTATTAAGAGGTGGGGTCCTTCAGGGGTGATTAGGCCATAAGGGTTCCACCCTCATGAATGGGATGAATGTCCTTATAAAAGAGGCTTCAGATAACTGCCTCCTCCTTCTGCTTTTCTACCACGTGGGAACACAGCATTAATCCCATCAAGATGATACAGAAATGGTGTGCCATCTTGGAAGCAGAGGGTAAGCCTCTTCAATACGCCAAATCTGCCAATGCCTTGACCTTAGACTTTCCAGCCTCCAGAACTAAGAGAAATAAATTACCATTATTTATAAATTATCCAGTATATAATGATTTATAGCAAAAGGAATGGACTAAGACACTGACAAAAATTATCTTAAGGTGTTAGCTGAAGAAGAAAACAGTAGTTGCTTCCAAGACTCTGGCTCAACCCATTACCTCCATTTCCCCTACAAAACAAAAGTCTTAATCTGTGGAAGGAAAAGCAGCAAAAACTGTGATCTTAGGGCATTGGTGTAAATCCACTGGGGCTGGAGGACAGAACAGAAAACAAAAGCAAGTAATACCAATGGGAGAGAAGCAGGAACATATACCAGGGACCCAGGGACACAGTGCCTAAGCCTGATGCTTAACCATAATGGAGACACAATGACTAATTACAACGTAGTATCCTGGATTGAATCCTTGAACAACAACAATAAAAACTACATTAGTAGGAAAACAGGAAATGAAAGGAAACAATAATTTAGGTAATACTATTGAGAAATGTTAATTTCTTAATGTTGCCCAAGTGACTATGTGTACATAACATGTTAACTTTAGGGGAAGCAAGATGAAGTGTATATGGGAAACCTTCAAACAATCTCTGCAACTCTTTTGTAAACTTAAAATTATTTCAAAATTAAAAGTTAAAAATTATCAAGATAGGATAAAGTATGTGCCATAAGAAAAACACGAGATGTTCTGGCAGAAGACTAGTTGGAGAATTTCCTGGGAGACAGTAACATCTGAGATGGTCAAGATTTTGGAGATGCGATTGCAGAAAGAACATTTCTAAAGCATTTTCATTCTACTGACAAACACATCTCTTTTCTCTCCCATCTGTTCTGTCCTCTTCTTGCTCTCTTTAGTCTATTTCCCAATTATGTTTCAGATCAGAGAATTCTGTCTTCCTTGTACTGAGTTTATGCCACCAGGTTAAAAAAATCACAAAAGATTTCTGGGAAGAGGTAAACTTCAAAAGAATGTACCTATCTACATTACTAAATTTTCAGACCACTTTACATTATGAAGATGAAACTTTTGATAATAGACTTACTGTGATAACCATGAAGGAAATTGGCTACGATATTATTTCTGATAATGTACATATATGTGGCAATGCCATTTCTTTTTAGGTAGGAGACAAAAATCCCTCTGGTGATTTTTTCAAATAATGGAAGTTTTATATCTTGAACATGTATTTCTGGAAAACTAAGGATCTACTTTTGGATGTAAATTCTCAAGAGAGCATAGGGAAGGATTGACTTCACAAAAAAGTAACTTTTTAAATTCCGTGTTCCCAATCAATGTTCATTTAGTATTCATTTAATTAGTCATTCAACATTCTTTGAGACCTTGTTGTATGCCAGATCAGGAAATACAAATGTGATTATCCTGACCATCCCTGAAGCCATTAGTCTAGTAGAGTTCAAAGACATAGTTCAGAATCCAGATAATTTACTGATCTACCTGTCTTAACTTTTATAATGGCCCCTTAAAAGGATTATTGCAAATTATCTTATGTGATTGTACAATCCATGACAATTTTAAAAATATTTAATTGTTGGAAGTAGAATGTAGAAGTAGTAGGGTCAAAGCCTATGTCTTATCTTGAGTAAAATTGAAATCACTACATCTAACATAAAACCAGAAGAAATGTATTTTGTTCTATTCCCAAATCAAATTTCAATAACCTCAGATGCTTCATTTGTGTTTGACACATTTTGAGTTTTTGTCCATCCCCAGTAAGAGTAATATGGTTGTTGAAAGATCTAGGTGCCTATTTGTGGCCTCTAAAAGGCATCATAATATCCATTTACTTTACTTTTTTAATATCCAAAAGTTTATTCACAAAGTTGAATGAATTCAAAGTTAATGTGGATAACTTTCTTCTGATCCAAAATTTAGTTTTGAATATGAGGTGATTTACCTAATCTAACAAATTCAAAGAAATTTTGGGCACAGACATAAATGATATATTATCCTAGACATTCTATTGGACCCACTAGTAAAATTTCTTGGATTATTTCTTCTTAATATATGAAACTTTCTGAATGGCATAACCCTGTACTTCCTTCAACTAAGACTTGTCCAATGATCTCAAGGAAACTCTTGCCTAGACTCTTGCTTTATGTTTAGATCTATTTCCACTGGTAAACCTTCTTGATCTTCTAAACAAGGGTACTTAATAGTTTTAAATTATTTTCCACTAACTGAAAAAAGTAACATCTAAAAGACATTATTGTGCATTACTAAAGAAATACGTTCATTTTCTAAGAATTTATTTGCAAGCAGATGTTTCTTATTTTAAAAAGACAAATTGTACATGCCAGATACAGTGACTATAAAGCTCACTGATTTACAGTTAATGACCTTCCTCTGCAATTTACCATCTCTGAGATCTTAAACCTGTCCTAAGTATAATTAAATGAGTAATGTATGCAGAAGCACCATAACTTTAAAACACCATATAAAATGATAATTTTGTATTATTAATACACATATTATTAGCATTCATTCATTCAACAAACATTTTATTTAAAACTGTTATTTAGAAACTAGGCATTACTTTCTTCAAGCGGCTTTTCCTAACCTTTTCCTGCCTACCTCCCCAGACTGAATCTGGTTCATCTTTATAATGCCATTATTTAGCTCATGATCTGAAATATTGCAAATACTCAATAAATATTTATTAAATAATTTCAGGCATTCTTAATCTCTACTCTACTTCTGACAGTATTTTCTAAATTAGGTTTTGTTAAAGTTACCTGGTACCTGCCAGTTTCATTCCATATGACCTGTAGTCTTGAACATTTTCATTTTGAATAAGTTTAAACTTGGCAGCATTATTAAGGTAATTAATGCACATTCATACTTTGAGTTTTATATCTTCATTCAAACTCCATCTATTTTTAAAAATTTAATTATGAAAGGCCCACCATATGTTTAAAAGTTATTATGATTGTTTAGATAGGGAGAGACTGGTGCTCCCTCTGCTGGTTCTGAGGAGAAAGAAGATAACTAGAAAACCCTTGCAGAGTTAAACTGACATTCTGGCCAAGGCTTGCCAGTCGAAGGATGATTTTAGAACTCTTGAGATGCTTTACATAACCTGAACTAAATTAAAACACCACCCTAAGACTTATGTTCATCAGATGTGAAAGAAATTATCGAAAACAATATGTTAAATTCAAGGTTAGACAAGCTTTTATTGAATATAAAGCTATATTCTAAAAGCCCTAATTTGATTATACATTTATGCATGCAACAAAATTGTACTTGTACCCTGTAAATTTCTATAAATAAAAAATAAATAAACCAAGAGGAATAAAACAGTAAAAAGCACAAAATAAAATTTGACAGATGGTCTTAAAATGATGAGTGTATAAAATAACAATGACAATTTTTTCTAGGTATGAATAGCTGTTAACTTTGCAACTCCAACATATTATGTGTGTAGGGTATTTTACAGTTGTGACATAGATTAATGAGTATTATCCCAATTGATCCACACAAATAGATGCTTGAAGTTAATAGGCCAGTAATATTTCACTGTTGTCCTCTCCATTTTAAAGAGAAAAATAACACCAGTGATGTACAGCTCTTCTACTGGACTGGCAAAACAATCCCATGACCACTTCGGATATTAATGATAGCTAAACTCTAATAAATGTTTACTACAGCCAGACACTGTAACAAGGAGTTTATAAGCAATGCCTTCTTTAATTCTCACAACAACTCTATAAACGAGGCACGATTATCATTTCCATTTTACAGATAAGTAAATTAAGCCACAGTCACTTTCCAGGCCAAAACTCAGGATGATGCCCCAACATCCAAGATGAATCATGTGAAGACTCACAGAAGTCAACTCAAACGCAGGTGAAAAGTTGCATGGAAATCACATACACTGGAGTACCATGAAATATTGATATACTAGAGCCTATTTTATAGACTAGAAACAAAATTTTTAGTGGTATTACTAGAAAATACATATATGGGTACCAAGGTATATTTGTATTGCATATGTTTAATATAAAAGTAATATATACATAGACTCCAGATTTGAAGGAGGATCTTATGTTTCAGAATGTCTTCAGCTCTAATAAACACAGACACCCTATGCCTTGCAAAATTATTATTCACTTATTATATTTTACAAAAGCTAAAAATTCTTCAGATTATTTTTTAACTCTTTTCAAATCAGTCCTGGAAGTCTCTCCATCTCCTTTTACATGATAAAAATTGGCATGAATTAAAATCTATTGAAACCTCCCCTCACCATTGGCTATAAGCTTTGTATTTAGGCTCAACATGTTTTCTCTTTAGGCCTTCAAATAGACTTTCCTAATATCTTGGCTTTTCAAATGACTTGAAATATCATGAGCCATGACAGTAAAAATTTACATAGTAACATAAACAAGATGAGACTGAAATCAAAGACCTCTTTCTGATCTTAATTTTGGGCCACATCATCCCTTTTGCTTTGTAGGATTTATCCACAAGACTCCTCAGAGTTTCTGTAGGAAATGCTAATTTTTTTGGAACCTCTAAAATGATACAGATTTCCACATTTTCAGAATATACAGAAATTTTCAGGAAAGGATAGTTTACAAAATTAAAGCTATCTAACATGAACCCAATTACCTTACAAGGTGGTGAAAGAGGTTCACTAGCTATCCAGTTTGCCATTTTTGTGCTCATTGTTTATCTAGCTGCATATAACATTGAGCAAACAATCAGCAGCAGTTATCAAACTATTAAAATAGCAAATTATGGGGCAAAAACTTCAAATTCAGAAAATTCCACCCATAAACTTAATATTTTCTGAGCTTTTGGGAAGATATCAACTTGGTTAAATTTTTTAGCAATACCCCAGTGCTCTAGGGGAGGCTCATTTGAAAACCATGTCTCATGGGATTCAGACTGTGATCCTCCACCACCATCTTTGCTTCCATTGCTTCTCCAAAATAGAAACAGGAATTGTCATTACAAGAAAAAAAAAAATACCATGTTGAATTGCTCTTAATTTTATGTTATATTTGAAGGAAATTGAATTAAATCAAGCACCAGTGGATTGGCTCAGAGACAGCAGAGCATGGGAGAGAAAGGCACTGGTTGCCATACAGTTGGCTGAGAAGGAACCAGCTGAACCTTAAAGGACTGGTGAAGGTTAAGTGTAGGTGGGTGTGACAGTGTAGAATCCCTGGCTGCCACAGACACAGGAGGAGTTGCTGCTCCCTCCCAGGCTCATCTCCATGCACCTCCATGAGGTGCTCATAAGAAAGATGGGGGCATAGTGGGCAACTAGGGAGAGTCCCTCTTAGATGATACAGGCCAGGAGAAGGGGAACAGCAGCCACTGTGGGGAAAGCATGAACCCCAGCCACCCTGCCCAGACCATCCTCTCAGAAAGAACAAAAGTCTCACACCTCTGTGACAGAGGCAGAAAACCTTGTCACTGCCAGTCACAGGTTAAAAACCTATTGTTGATGACAGAACAAAAAAGAAAAATTATCTACCACTGGAGGAGGGCCAGGAAACAGTCTTGGGCCGAGCCTCAGGATCTTATGTTTATACCATTAGAGGTGTGCTGTCACCACTGGGGAAGGCCAAGAAACTCTCTCCTACACAAGGACATCAGAGAATGCACTCCTTCCCTTCCACTACCACCCCACACCATACTACCAACATACAATTATCATACAAGACAGCAATTTTATTCCTATGTATTTGCCCAAGATGAAGGAAAATATAAGTGCCCACTAAACATGTTCACAAATGTTTAGAGCACCTTTATTTATAATTGCTGAAAAGAACCTAAATGAAAACAACCTAAACTTCCATCAGCTGGTGAATGGATGACAAACTGTGTCTTGGCCATTTGGTGGAATACTACTCACCAGTAAAAAGAAATGAACTATTGTTATGTGTAACAATGTGGAGGAATCTCAAGTGCTTTATGTTAAGTGAAAGAAGGCAGACACAAAAGACAATATCATATATGCTTCTCTTCTTACAATATTCTAGAAAGGCAGTACTATAATGACAAAGAATTTAGTGGTTGCTGGGAGGTGGAAAAGAAAGAAATTGACTATAAAGAGGCACAAAATAACTTTTGGAGAGAATGTGAATATTTTATATCTTCATTGTGGCAGTGGTTATATGCCTATATACACTTGTCAAGTCCATAAACAAGGTGAATTTAATATTTATTTATTTATTTTGAGACAAGGTGTCACTCTGTTGTCTAGGCTGGAGTTCGGTGTCATGACCATGGTCACTGCAGCTTGACCTCCTGGGCTCAAGCTATCTTCCCACCTCAGCCACCTAAGTAGGTAGAACTACAGGCACACACCACCATGTCTAGTTAAGTTTTTATTTTTTTATTTATTTATTTTTTTTGTAGTGATGAGGTCTCACTATGTTGCCCAGGCTGATCTCAAATTCCTGGGCTCCAGCAATCCTCCTGCTTCAGGCTTCCCAAAACACTGGAGTGAGCCACCACTCTTGGCCTAATTTTATTATATTTAAATTTTCTCTGAATAAACCTGACTAAAAATATCAGGAGATATAGATCTAGCCTCATTTCTGTCCTAGTCTCTGAGTGATGTTAAAAAAGTTTAGTTCACTTCAACAAGCTTTTTAAAATTATTATTTTAAGTTCTGGGATACATGTGCAGAATGTGCAGGTTTGTTATATAGGTATACATGTGTCATGGTGGTTTGCTGCACCTATCAGCCCATCATCTAGGTTTTAAGCCCTGCATGCATTAGATATTTGTTCTAATGCTCTCCCTTTCCTTGTCCCCCACCTCCCAACAAGCCTGATGTGTGATGTTCCCCTCCCTGTGTCCATGTGTTCCCTTTGTTCAACTCCCACTTATGCATGAGAACATGTGGCATTTGTTTTTCTGTTCCTGTGTTAGTTTGCTGAGAATGATGGTTTCATGAAGTACCTACTATATGCCATGCCAGGTTATTTCGAAGAGATAAGCTAGCTGTGTCCCTCTAGGAACACAGAGTAATAAAATACTTCTTAAAATATTGTCAGCAATTTATAGATTAAACATGAAATCCTATGCAAAATAAAAATATTTAGCATTGCATGGTAATGAATTACATCATTCAAGAACTTGTGTGCTGTAACTCAAAAGGCTTTCAGAGGAAAATTTATAACCTAAAAGGCATTTATTGAAAAACAACAAAGATTGAAAATATATGTAAGCAACGCTTAAAAAGCAAAATGAAAAGAAACAAAAAAGAACCCTCACATAAATAAAAGGAAAGATATGAGCAAAGCAAAAGAAACTATGCATTAAATTACACTTAATGAATTAACTTTATAGATTGCTTTATGCACAAATATCCCAGAGTCTTTAATACATAACATACATTGTTAATCACCAACAACTTATAGTATTCATCCTTTCCTAAACTAATTTGACCACTAAACTGTGTGTGTGTGTGTGTGTGTGTGTGTGTGTGTGTGTGAGAGAGAGAGAGAGAGAGAGAGGGAAAGAGAGAGATAAATACCTTCCTTATACCTACTGATTCGTAGATGAAAATTCAGAAAACATTGGTCTAATGGCTTAATTAAATCATGTAACTTTCTCAAGCTCCAATTTACTGCTCTAGGAAAAAAAAAAAAAATTATCGAGAGGGAGACCCAAGATGGCTGAATAGGAACAGCTCTGGAGTGCACTTCCCAGTGAGAACAACTCAGAGGGTGAGTGATCACCACATTTCCAAACCAGTTTTTACTGCCCACAGACCAACAGATTCTTGGGTGGAGAAGTGCCACGAGTTTCTAGCACAGCTGTTTCAGCCAGTGCTGCAGGTCTCCACACAAAAACACAAATCCAGGCGGCCATTTCAACAGGCACCTGGAATGCCTGGGATACAGAGGAAAAAAAGGGGGCTGAAACAGGGAGCCAGGAAATCTGGCTCAGCAGGTTCCACCCCCCCCCCCCACAAAGATCAGCAATCTGAAATGCTCTAGATTAAGAGTTTCACAGCAAGTGCAGCTGGACCTTGGACGGTACAGCTCAGTGCAGGGAAGGGCGTTAACCATTACCAAGGCAGTCCACCACTACCACGGCAGTCCACCATTAACGAGGCAGTCCACCATTAACGAGGCAGTCCACCATTACTGAGGCAGATCACCATTACTGAGGCAGTTCTAACTGTACCTCTGTAAACAAAACTTCAAGGAAGTTCACACAGCAGCTGGGCAGAGCCCACGGCAGCTCAGTAATGCCTCTGATGGCAGACTGTGACTAGACTACCTCCTTGCTGGGCAAGGCATCTCTGAAAAAAGGTAGCAGCATGTCAGGAACTTATAAATAAGGCCCGCCTTCCCAGGACAGAACACCTGGGGAAAAAAGGCAGTTATGAGTTCCACTGCAGCAGACTTAAACATACCTGCCCAGAAGCTCTGAATGGAACAACAGAGCTCCCAGCTCAGCACTTGAGCTCCTATAAGGGACAGACTGTCTCCTCAAGCAGCTCTCTGACCCCTGTATATCCGAAGAGACACCTCATAAAAGAGAGCTCAGGCTGACATCTGGCGGATACTCTTTTGGGATGAAGATAACAAAAGAAGAAACCAGACAAAGAAGGACATTACATAATGGTAAAAGGATCAATGCAATAAGAAGAGCTAATGATCCTAAATATATATGCACCCAACACTGGAGCAACCAGATACATAAAGTAAGTTTTTAAGACCAACAAAGAGACTTAGACTCCCACACAATAATAGTGGGAGACTAACATTCCACTGTCAATATTAGACAGATCAATGAGACAGAAAATTAACAAGGATATCCAGGACTTGAACTCAGATCTGGACCAAGCAAACTTAATAGACATCTACAGAAATCTCCACACCAAATCCACAGAATATCCATTCTTCTCAGCACTGCATTGCATCTACTCTAAAATTGATCACAAAATTGGAAGTAAATTACTCCTCAGCAAATGCAAAAGAATGGAAATCATAACAAACAGTCGCTCAGATCTCAGTGCAATGAAATTAAAACTCAGGATTAAGAAACTAATTCAGAACTGCACAACTTCATGGAAACTGAATGAGTTCTTGAATGTTGACTGGATAAACAATGAAATGAAGGCAGAAATAAAGATGTTCTTCAAAACCAATAAGAATGAATACACAACATACCAGAATCTCTGGGACACATTTAAAGCAGTCTCTAGAGGGAAATTTATAGCAATAAATACCCACATGAGAAGTGAGGAAAGATTTAAAATTGACACCTTATCATCAAAATTGAAAGAGCTAGAGGAGCAAGACCAAACAAGCTCAAATGCTAGAAGAAGACAAGAAATAACTAAGATCAGAGCAAAACTGAAGGAGATTAGAGATTCAAAAAGAAACCCTTCAAAAAACAATAAATCCAGGAGCTGGTTTTTTGAAAAGATCAACAAAATAGACAGACAACTAGCCAGATTAATAAAAAAGAAAAGAGTGAAGAATCAAATAGATTTAATATAAAATGATAAAGGGGATATCACCACCGATTCCACAGAAATACAAACTACCATCAGAGATTACCACAAACAACTCTATGCACATAAACTAGTAAACCTGGAAGAAATGATAGATTCCTGGATACTTGCACCCTCCCAAGCCTAAACCAGGAAGAACTTGAAACCATGAATAGAGCAATAACAAGATCTGAAGTTGAGTCTGCAATTAATAGCCTACCAACCAAAAAAGCCCAGGTCCAGAGGGATTCATTGCCAAATTCTTCCAGACGTACAAAGAGGAGCTGGTACCACTCCTTCTGAAACTATTCCAAACAATCCAAAAAGAGGGAATCCTTCCCAAATCATTTTATGAGACCAAGATCATCCTGATACCAAAACCCAGCAGAGACTCAACAAAAAAAGAAAACTTCAGGCCAATATCCATGATAAACATAGATGTAAAAATCTTCAATAAAATACTGGCAAACAGATTGCAACAGCACATCAAAAAGCTTATCCATCAAGATCAAGTAGGCTTCATCCTGGGGATAAAAGGCTGGTTCAACATATGCAAGTCTATAAATGTAATCCACCACATAAATAGAACCAAAGACAAAAACCACATATCTACCTGTGATCTTTGTAGTTGGTGACTTTCGGATAGGGTCTCTGAGTGGACATCCTTTTTGTTGATGTTGAAGCTATTTCTTTCTGCTTTTTAGTTTTACTTCTAACAGTCAGGTCCCTCTAGTGCAGGACCACTGGAGGTCCACTCCAGGCCCCACTCATTGCCCGCGGGAGCTGCAGAACAGCAAGGTTTGCCACCAGTTTCTTCCTCTGCTACCCTCGTCCTAGAAGGGTACCCACCACATGTCAGCCTGAGCTCTCCTTTATGAGGTGTCTCTTTGGGTATACGGGGGTCAGGGAGTTGCTTGAGGAGACTGTCTGTCCCTTACAGGAGCTCAAGTGTTGTGCTGGGAGCTCCATTGTTCCTTGCAGAGCTGCTGGGCAGGTACCTTTAAGTCTGCTTCAGCTGAACTCATAACCGCCTCTTTTCCCAGGTGCTGTGTCCTAGGAAGGTCAGCTTTATTTATAAGTTCCTGTCGTGCTGTTGCCTTTTTCCATGGATGCCCTGCCCCGTATGGAGTAGTCTATTCACACTGCACAGTATGCCAGCAGATGTGTGAACTGCCTCGGTAGTGGCAGACTGCCTCAGTAGTGGGAGATGCCCTTCCTCCTACTGAGCTGGATGGTCCTGAGTCCAGCTGTGCTTGCTCTGAAACTCTCAATCCAGAGTGTTTCAGATTGCTTGTTTCTTGAGGGTGCTACCTGCCGAGCCAGATCGCCTGGCTCCCTGTCTCAGCCCCTTCCCTTTCAGTTGAATGGGCAGCTATGTCTCGCAGGCATTCCAGGCGCCAGTCAAAAAGGCCACCCAGACTTGTGTGAGTTTCTGAGTGCCTACGCGGCACCGGCTGAAACTGATGAGCTGAAAACTCATGGTGCTTTTCAGCCTGGGAATCTCCTGGTCTGTAGGCAGTGAAAACTTGTTTGGAAATGTGGTGAGCACTCACCCTCTGTGCTGTTCTCACTGAGAACTGCACTCTGGAGCTGTTCCTATTTGGCCATCTTGGATCTCCCCCCATTTATTTAATTTTTTTAAAGGAGAGAAAGGTAGTGCTGGTACACCCCAATTCACTCAAATCAGAAACTCTTATCAAGCACCTAAGAATAAGTACATGTCAAATGGGCCAAATTTGGTCTGTTTCCCTAACCACAACTTTACCAATTTGTGAATCAACTTTATTGTTGCAGTCTCTCAACAACAAGGGTCAAGCTACCATTATTGTTATTTTAAACAAGTTTTCTTCTCATACTTTTGTTAGTAAGATAGCAGGTGAATTGAGCAGTGCCATTTTAGCTAAACTAGTTCTATATATTTAGGAAATTAATCTAAAAATCAATTTTTAACCCAAAACTAATTGAAATATTTAATGGACGCTGCTGTTCCCTCAGAAAAAAATAATTCATAGTTAGGCAATAGTCATATTTAATGTGACTCTGACATGTGCCAAAAAAGAAAAAATAGAAAAACTATTCATTCTCTAATGAAAATGGCTTCATAAAACTAAAAAGACTTGGTAATATTGAGCAACAGTCCATGAGAAACTGGTTATTATCAGCAGTCAGTGTCTAGTTTGCTAGTTAATGAGGTGAATAAAAACCAAGAGTGGTTAATAATCCCACAAACTGATCATAATCAAATCATTACAATGTTAATTATGGAAGTAAGAGGATTGTACCATGAAAATAAGAATAAATATACAAATCACTGCTTTTGTCCTACATGTGTTATAATAAAGCTGATTTTTCTCAACTAGATGGGGCTCAAAACATGACACTTTCTTCTGTAGAGTTTTATTTAAGAAAAAAAATACTCAGGTTGAGTGAGTTTATCGATAGTACCTAAAAATATTTCCTTAGTTTTCTGCCTAAGAAATAAATTTTTGAACAATTTTTAAGATAGTTTGTTTCCTAGACATCATATATATATTCACAGGGAAAGTCATTAGTAAAACAAACTATTCTCCAATTATGTTGGAAATTTAATTTTCTTTATTGGATTTATAAGTTGGTTCTTATTCTCTGACTTATATTTTCAACAGATAAATTAAATGATTTCATTCTACAATGTTGATAGAGATATTCTTGTTTGTTCATGTGGCCCCTATGGATTTGTCTAATTACACATTTTAATAATAACCTAATCTCAGAACAACTGCCTTTTTTGTCAATCTTCAGAGCATTTTTTTTTTTGTGAACAGATTATGCTACTAAGACTTAAATAAAGGTGATACATTTACCACTATGCCCTAAGAAGATAAAAAAGCTCCACAAAATTTTAAGTTCAAATTTACTTTTTTCTGAACATGTCAATTTATTCTTGTTTGAAAAATGTAAAAAGCTCCCAAAAGTATAGAAATTATAAAAAGGATGATTATCATGGTCCCACAAATCAGAAGCAGCTACTATTAACCTGTATTTCTTCCCATTCTTTATATTTATCTTCTTTAAATAGTTAAAATTACAGAAATATTTTAACTTGTTTTTATAATTTTTATTTAAAATTATTTAAGAGCAAGCATTTTCTGTACCATCTCTGGCTGCATGGTATTATGTGAAGTGTATCAACTATAGTTTATTTCACTATTACATTATTAACAGATTTTAAAAGTATTTCTAAATTTTTCTTTTTTTTTTTTTTTTTTTTTTTTTTTTTTTTTTTTTTTTTTTTTT
>NW_016107342.1:16637911-16650125 GCF_001604975.1 Cebus imitator | reverse complement strand
TTTTGATCCTTGGCCCTTTCCTTTCCTTTTTTTTTTTTTTTTTGAGATGAGGTTTCGCTTTTGTCACCCAGGCTGGAATGCAATGGCACAATCTTGGCTCACTGCAACCTCCCCATCCCGGGTTCAAGCAATTCTCCTGCCTCAGCCTCCTGAGTAGCTGGGATTACAGGCATGCATGACCACACTCAGCTAATTTTTGTATTTTTAGTACAGATGCGGTTTCACCATGTTGGCCAGGCTGGTCTCAAAACTGCTGACCTCACAGTGCTGGGATTACAGGTATTAAACACCCTGCATGGCCAATTTTCACTATTACATAATGTAAGATATCTTCAGTGGAATAAAATTGTAACAAAGAGCCCAGGCAGAATCTGAAACAGATTCAAATCCTCACTCAGCCACTTAGAAGTTTTGTTGAGAAGTGAAAGTAAGGTAAATAAAGTGTGCCGTGTGCTAGATAATAAATGAATTAAGGCTACTGTTACAATGAAGCTTTTATAAATTTTATAATATTTTGCTATCATAGATGACCTGAAATTGGATTTCTAAGTTTACCAATATAGGCATTTTTAAGAATTTTCCTACATATTGCAAAATTGCCTTTCAAAATGCCATCCACTTTAAACTCTCACCAGTATTACATGAGATGTGCATGAAGCCTGAGCCTTAGCAACATTGGGCTATTCTCTTATTTTCTAATTCAATAGGTGTAAATCCTATCTCATTTCAGCTTTTATCTTTTTGAGTTCTTAATAATATATGCTTTTGGTAATGATGACATCCAGAAGTCTCCAGCTCATAATACCAGTGGCCCCTGCCACTTCAAATCCCATTTCCTCATTCCTTGCTTGACATTTCTGACTTATGCACTCCTACTGATTTCTTACTCATCTCATTCTTCCTCTCTGCCAGCACTTTCCACTCTATTTTGTATGCTGATGGAAATGTCATTTACATTGTCATTTGGTGGAGATGAAACTCATGAATTCCTTTTCAGAGTGGGTGTGTGTGTGTGTATACACATGCAAATGTTATATATAAGACCGGACATATGGACTTGTTGTAATCCACGTAATATAATGGAACCACCTTATTATATGAGGTGGGTATAATTCTCAGTCCAAAACTTATGTTTTGCAAGAATTGTAACATATGTCTTTTTCTACGACTCAGCTTAATTTCTATTTTGAGTTCCCATTCTGCTGCAGTGGTAGAAACTCAGTATTAACCAGTTTGTTCCCACACCTTTCTCTTTCTCTAGGATTATGCCAAAGTTGTAGAGGCTTGTACAGTGCCAAGAAATTAGGAGTGAGGCTCTTCAAAATCTTTCATTTTTCTACTCCAGGTCCATACGAGATCCCTCCACACCAATCCCTGCTCTGGAGTCTGAACTAGATAGATCACATCCATGGGGTTCCCTTCCCTGTGGCTCCCGGATAGATTCAGCCTTCTCTACCTAATTATTTCTTTTTCTAATTTCCAGAATCACACCCACCTCTCCTCATTTCAGGCCTAGCAGTGGCAACAGCTCTGCTGCTATAAGATCCAGATTCCTGAACTCTACACTCTTGCCTACACCTTGTAATCAGTCTCCTTTGTAAATAACTTCTTCTCAAATTATCCAGCTATGAGGGCAGCAGCTATTTCCTGCTGGGACCTTGACTGATTCAATTCTAGATGTTCATTGTCCATATAGATTCACAGATATATTTTATTCTGTCTGGTACCTGGTTGTCAGACCTCAAGACTTACAACATCCCTTGTGTTTGTCTACTTCCCTATGCAGGTCTTGTCAATCCCCTGCTACTATGTCCATGCCACACTTCGAATCAGAAATATCTGTTGGGTTGTCAAGACTCTATCTGCCTGGACCTGTGTTACTCTCTCCCTCACTACATCCAAGGTTGCAAAATACAGGGAGTCCCCTGTCTCTAGGAACAATCCATGTCTGCCCACTTCCCACCCCTGCCCTGTCTGCCTTATGCAACTCATACTAGGGAATAGGTTGGACTGATGGGAGATGGGGAGAGAAGTGAGGTGCATAAAATACTGGGAGAGGGAATATATATGTCATAACATATAGAACTTGTTAATATAGGTATTTACACATCACCACCTTGTAACAAATCCGTGAAACAGAACATTTACATAGCCACTAGGACCATCCAGCTTGTGGGTTCTGAGAATAAGAACTTAAACAGTTCTTCTGCCAAATGCCAGGCTTTTCATTCATATCGCAAATTATACTTTGAAAAGCACATTGCAAATAAAAACTTACTGAATCCTCAGATAACCCTAAGAGTGCTATAAAGTGTACTTCATTCTATATATCAGAAACTGAAGTTTAGAGGGGTTAAATGGCCTGCCAAAAACTCACAGTTTTATAGTAAATTATTTACAGCGAGTTATTACAATTGTAATCCCAATACTCGAAGTCAAGCTGCCTCCCACCCTATATTACGGCTCTCATGAGATGACTGCAAGTGCTCTGAAGCTGCACAATATTATTGTCATATGAGAATATTCATGAGAATATGTGTATAAACTTCTTCAAAGTCAAGCAATGCTTCTGTGGGCTTAGGCCACCAGGTTGTGGCTGCCTCCAGGCTGTTTCCAGACTCCCCACTTCCCTCCCTCCCTCCACTCCATCTGCTGCTTTTCCACCCCTTTCACACTCACTGTCAATTTCCTGAATCACAAGTCCATTTGGAATACTGTACAAAGAGGGAAAGAGGTGAGGTAGGGACCCTCAAGCAGCAAGTGAACTGCACTGAAATACTATGAGGAATATAAAGGAGAGGACACTACTGCCGGCTTTGAATTCCCAAAATGGAGCCAGGCTGAAGAAAACAAAGGGACAGCAAAAACAAAAGGAATTTCAATTTAATTCTGAGTCTAAGCCCAGGAACTTGAGCCTGCGGACTGCAATAGGGTGGATGGGCTAGGTGGAAATAAGAAGCCCTGGGTTTATTAGGCTCCTTATAAGAAGGTTACATCCACCTGGGAGCAACAGGGAAAGGAACTCCATGGATGTGATGTGATTTATTAGGCTTCTTATAAGAAGTTTAATAAATTATATCTGTGGCTTGCTTGTAAGGAGCTTTGGGCAAATTAATTATTGGGCCTAAATTTCCTTAGCAGTGAATGACTAGGTTATATTTGAGGTTTCTTCTAATTCCAATATTTGGTAAGATGTTTACCTGATACTGTAATTTTGTGTTTTTCATTGAAGCATAAAATTGCATCATATGGTTCAGCTGCCATTTGAAAGTCAATGTCAAGTTTTGATGCTCTTGGGAGTAGATTTTTAAAAAATAGTAACAATTTTAACTGTAAAGGTATTACTTTGAAGTTAGTCTTACTCCAATTTCAATATAAGAGGAAAAAATTGACTTATTTAATTGTAATCACAACAAATGTTTCATTCATTTCCTCATTCATTTAGCCAACATTGAAGGAATACTTACTGTGGGCTGAGTCCTCACTGTGCTTATCCTTAGGCAATCAGTCTTTTTAGTTGGGAGACAGAGACAACACAGAGTGGATAAGGTTGTGGGTCATTTTAGAATACAGGTAAACCCAGAATGGCATCGCAGATATAAAAGAGCAAAAAGGGCAACCAAGCCAACTTTCCAATGAAGAATGAATGGAAGCCCATCTGAGACAAATGGAATAATTTGTACCGTGTCCCAGGGAGGACTGGATATAGTCAAGGAATCAAAGGGAAATAGGAACAGTCTATCAAATGGGCTGGATATTTCGATTACTAAATCATGAAAGTCTCTCATCCACTGCCTGTAATTGAGCTTAAACAATTCCTTTGCTATTTGTTACCCTTGTGAAGTTTCCAAATGATGTGAATCCTATGGCAGTGCCTAGTATGTGTTATATCCTGACTTGTTCTTAAAAGCAAAGATGCCCAAAGTCACAGAAAATTAGACAAGAAAAGGATCTAATAAATCAACTATTCCAACCCATTCACTCAGACAGATAAACAAGTTGCTACTAGACTTCACAGCAGCAGAGCCAAATCTAGTTTCCAAATATCTGGGCTTCTATTTCAATGATTTTGTATTTTTTCTACTGAAACTCTCTGCACTTCCTGCCAGCCTTTATGTAGAAATACTAGGGAAGGAAGTCAAATATTCTCCGTCATTCTGTGAATCAGCTACCAATCACTTAGGAAGTATGCCAGACCATAGAATCAATCATGACTATATTTCAGTTGTGCTGCCATATACAAAGTTGTGTGCCATATAATTGATATTTTGGTCAATGATGGAAACATGTGCAATGGCAATCCCACAGGATAAAAATGGAGCTGAAAAATTCCCATTGCCCAATGACATCATAGCACAATGCATTGCTCACGTGTTTGTGGTGATGCTGGTATAAACAATCACACTGTGATGCAAATTGTGTAAGAGTATAGCACATACAATAACATATAGTACATTAATACTTAATAAATGACTATGTTACTGGTTTATGTATTTACTATACCATACTTTTTCATCATTATTTTAGAGTATACTCCTCCTTCTACTTACAAAAAATGTTAACTACAAAATAGTCTCAGGTAGGTCTCTCAGGTGGTATTCCAGAAGAAGGCATTGCTATCATAGGAGACGGCAGCTCTATGCATGTTTCTGCCCCTGAAGACCTTCTAGTGAGACAAGTTAAGGAGGTAAAAAACAGTGATACTAATGTTCCTGACCCTATGTAGGCCTAGGCTAATGTGTGTATTTGTGACTTTTAAACAAAAGAGTTTTAAAAGTTAAAAATAGAAAACAACTTATAGAATAAAGTTATGAAGAAAGATAATATTTTGAACAGCTGTAACAATAGGTTCTCATATTTTAAGCTAAGCGCTATTACAAAAGAGTTAGAAGGTTAAAAAAATTAAAAGTTTGTTAAATAAAAAAGTTACATTAAGCAAAAGTTATTATTTAAGAAAAAATTGTTTTTATAAATTTGGTGTAGCCTAAGTGTGCAATGTTTATAATAAAGTCTACAGCAGTGCACAGTAATGTCCTAGGCCTTCACATTGACTCACACTTGCTCACTGACACCCAGAGCAACTTCTAGTCCTGCAAGTTCCATTCATGGTAAGTGCCCTATACAGGTGTATCATTTTTATACTGTATTTTATACTATATTTTTACTGTGCTTTTTCTGTGTTTAGAGATGTTAGATATACAAATACTTACCATTGTGTTACAGTTGCCTACAGTATTCAGGACAGTCACATTCTACAGGTTTGTAGCCTAAAAGCAATAGGCTATACCATATAGCCTAGGTGTGAAGTAGGCTATACCATCTAGGTTTGTATGAGTACACTCTTATGTTTGCACAGTGATGAAATCACCTAATGATACACATCTCAAACCATATATCTATCATTACATGACTGTATTTATATGTTTAATATTTTGAAATTTTTTCTTTTAAAACAGTCTTAGTTGGAAAGACTTATAAATGGAAACAGTGAATGAATATTGCTGAAATTTCCTCAGAGCTGACTAAAAAAGTAATGTGGCAGATGACACTGAACTCAGATTCCCTTTTCATTTGGCAAACATTTAATGAGCACCTAATATGTGCCATGCACTGTCCTAAGAAGTGAGAAGCACCAGTGGAAAAAATGGAACAACTGTAATAAGGTAGTTTCCTGAGCCACATGGTGCTTATCTACTGAGTGAGACCAAGCATACGCAATGAAATGCACATTATTATAAGGTTGAACAATAACAAGAATATGACAAAGATTCAAAATACAGAAAGTGAAGAATTTTTTCTTCAGATTCTAAAGGGAACAAAAACTGCAATAAGAAGGAACTGTATTGACTCTTACTTCCAGAAAAGACACTTGAATACATTGAAGGCTTTCATATTCACCTTCCTCTGTCACAAAGTCATTCTTAGAAACATAGTGGGAAGAGGTAGGAGGCACTTTCAAATTTCTTCTGGAGTGTCAAGAACCACCCTCCTATCTCTTATCAGATTGGTTTTCAGAGACATCAAGCCTCATCAGTTTCTTCTCCAAATAAAAGGCAGACCTTGTGTTTATATTATTTGGGCAATGGTTCTTCTTTGCAATACCTGTACTACAGTTTCTTCAGGAACAGGAAACAGAAGAAAACAGTCTAGCTGTTTTATGGGATATATTTGAAGTGGAGGTGCCCCTTCTTTAACCATTTGATCCTCGTGACACATTGCTAGGGCATTTTCCATATCTGTAGGGGATCCTGAAGCTTTTAAGTGCATTGAGGTTGATGACTGCACATGGGCTCCATTCTTTTCCCAAAACACCCAGGTTACAAACTGTTGCATTAAATTTCAGGAAGCTCATTGAAGACCATCGGTAATCATCTTCCTGAAGACTCCTTCAAAAAATGATCATGTTTCTCTGTATTATGGAGAATGAGTTTGTTTTTCGTTTTTGTTTTGAGACAGAGTCTTGTTCTATCACTCAGGCTGGAGTGCAGTGGCATGATCTGGGCTCACTGCAACCTCTGTCTCCCAGATTCAAGTGATTCTCCTGCCTCAGCCTCCTGAGTAGCTGGGACTACAGGTGCATGCCACCATGCCTGGCTAATTTTTTGTATTTTTAGTAGACATAGGGTTTTGCTGTGTTATCCAGGATGGTCTCAATTTTCTGACGTCATGATCTACACACCTTGGCCTCCCAAAGTACTGGGATTACAGGCGTGAGCCACCATGTTCGGCCAAGAAGGAATTCCAACTGGCTTAAGAAGGGGGAATTGCAATCCAATAACGCACATGTTCAGAGACCTCTTGGCAAAAGGTCTTTTGGCCACCAGTCTGCACTGTTCAGGGAGCAAAATTCACAAGGATAACTAGCAGTACTGTTAACTGCTGCTATTAAAGACAAAAGAGGATACCAATTTTCTTAATTTTTAAAATATATATGTAAAATGGTTGCTCCTGAAATTCATAGAATAGAATCCTTAAAATATTAATTTGAAACTCTACCCACATATTAGAATTACAAAACTCTACAAATGAAATTAAGAAATTAAATAAATAAAAACATATTCTATGACTATGGATGTAAAGACTCAAATATTGCTAATATATTAGTTCTTTCTAACTTGATCTGTAAATCAATGTAATTCTAATCAAAATTTCAGCAAGTTATTTTGTGGATAAGTACAAAATAATTCTAAAGTTTATATGGATAGGCAAAAGACCCAGAATAGCCAACACAATATTAATGGTAAGGAACAATATTGGAGGCTTGACATTATCCAATTTCAAGAATTACTGTAAAGTTACAGTAAACAAGACAGTGTGGTATTGTCAAGAGAACAGACCAAACAGGGTAGAGAGTCCAGAAATAGATCCACATGAATATAGTCAATGGAAATTTGACAAAGGAACAAAGACATTTAAAGAGAAGAGATAGTGTTTTTCAATAAATTGTGCTGGAGCAGCTGGACATCCACATGCAAGAAAAAAAAATGAATCTATATACAAATCTCACATCCTATACAAAAATTAACACAGAATGGATCATAGACCTAAATGTAAAATGCAAAACTATAAAATCCTTAGAAGATAACAAAGGATAAAAAATAGATGACCTAGAATTTGGCAATGACTTTTTATATATAACAACAAAGACACAATCTAGGAAGGAAATAACTAGACTCTATTAAAATTAAAAATTTATGCTCTGGAGAAAGGAGATGGAGCAATATGGCCTGACCAAATATAAGCTTCCACTGATCATCACCCCCTACAGGAACACCAAATTTAACAACTATCTGCACAAAAAAATCACCTTCATACAAACCAAAAATTAGGTGAGTAATCACAGTACCTGGTTTTAACTTTCTATCACTGAAAGAAGCACTGAAGAGGGTAGGAAAGACTGTCTTGGATTACCAATGCAAATTCTCTCCCATCCCCTGGCATAGAGAGACATTGTGTGTTTGGGGGAGAGAGACTGCAGTAACTATGGGACTTTGCATTGGACCTTAGTGCTGCCCTGTCACAGCAAAAAGCAAAACTGGGCTGAACTCAGGTGGTATCCATGGAGGGAGGGTTTAGACAAGTGCCAGCCAGAAGGGAATTGCCCATCCCAAAGGTTGTAATTCGAGTTTCAGCAAGCTTAGCCACCACAGGGTAAAGTGCTCTAGAGTCCTAAATAAACTTGAAAGGCAGTCTAGGCCACAAGGACTGCAACTCCAAGGAAATCCTAATGCTTTGCTGGGCTCAGAGCATGGACTTGGGCATGTGACCTAGTGAGACACTAGCCATGGCAGCCAAGGGAGTGTTTCTGCCACACCTCCCCAACCCCAGGCAGTGCAGTTTGTGGCAACAAAAGTGACTCATTTATTCTATTTGATGAAAGGAGAGGGAAAAGTAAAGAGGATTTTGCCTTGCAACTTGGAAGCCAGCTCAGCCACAGTAGGATAGGGCAGCAGGAAGAGTCATGAAGCCATTACAATAGAACCTACCTCCTGCTAGATACACCCTGAGCCAGAAGGGAACCTGCTGCTTGAAGGAAAGCACCTAATCATAGCAGGATTTATTCTCTGCTGACTAAAGAGCCCTTGGCTCCTAAATAATCCTCAGTAATATCCAGGTAGTAAGCTACGGGCTTTGAGTGGGAGTTTGAGATATGCTGGTTTCAAATGTGACACAGCACATTTCAAGCTGTGGCGGCTGTGGTCATAGACTCCTACTGCTTGAAAAAAGCAGAAGAAAGAGTAAAAGGACTTTGTCTTGAACCTTAGGTACCAGATAACACCAAGTAGCCTCTTCGGGTCTCTGATCCCAGGCCTAGGCTCTTAGATGGCATTTATAGACCTGCTCTAGGCCAGAGGGAAGCCCACTACCCTGAAGGGTGAGTCCTAGGCTTGGCAGCATTCACCACAAGCTGACTGAAGAGCCCTTGGGCCTTACGGGAACATAAATGGTAGCCTGGCAGTACTCCTCATGGACCTGAGGTGGTGGTAGCCATGGGGAGAGGTTTCTCTACCTGTGGAAAGGGGAGGGAAGAATGGGAAGAACTGAGTCTCATGGTTTCAGTGCCAGCTCAGCTGAAGTACAATAGAACACCAGGTAGGAGTCTAAGGCTTTTGGCTCCAGTCTCTGGTTCCTGTGAATGCACCTGGGGCCTGGAGGAGCTCATCTCCCTGAAGAAAGAAACACAAGCACAGCTGGCTTCACCACTTGCTGATTGTAGAGCCTTAGGACCTTGAGTGAACATAAGCAGTAGCAAGTAGGGGTTACAGCAGACCTTGAGTGAGACCCAGTGCTGTGCTTGCTTAAAGTCTAACGCAGCACAGTCCCAGTGGTGGTGGCCACAGTGGTACTGTGTCACTCTACCCCCAACTCCAAGCACAGAGAGACACTCCATTTGTTTGGGAGAAAGTGAAGAGAGAGAAAAAAAGTTTCTGAAAATCCAGAGAATTCTTCCAGATCCTATCTAACACCACCAAGGTGATAACCTCTATGAGTCTGAAAGAACCACAGCATTACTGGGCTTAGGATGTCCCCAATGCAGATACAGTTTAGACCACCACCCCCAAATCCCTTCAAATACTTGAAAAGCCTTCCTAAGAAGAATGGGTACAAACAAGGCTAGGCCACAACAAACTATAATAAACATTATACGTAAGTCTTTAATGCCAAACACCCATAAACATCTGTAAGCATCAAGACCATTCAGGAAAACATTACCTCATCAAATAAACTAAATAATGCATCAGGGACCAACCCTGGAAAACAAAAGAAACATTATCTTTCACACAGAGAATTTAAAACAGCTGTTGCGAGGAAACTGAAAGAATTCAAGATAATATAAGAGAGGAATTCAGAATTCTACCAGATAAATTTAACAAAACTATTGAAATAATTTAAAAGAATCAGACAGAAATTCTGGAACTAAAAAATGCAAATGGCACACTGAAGAATGCATCAGAGCCTTTTATTAGCAGAATTGATCAAGCAGAAAGCAGAATTAATAAGCCTGAAGACAGGCTGAAAATACACTGTCAGAGGAGACAAAAGAAAAAAGAAAACAAAAACAACGAAGTATGCCTACAGAATCTAGAAAATAGCCTCCAAAAAGCAAATCTAGAAGTTATTGGCCTTAAAGAGGAGATAGAGAGAGAGGAGTACAAAGTTTATTCAAAGGGATAATAATAGAGAACTTCCCAAATATAGAGAAAGATATCAATATTCAAGTATAAGAAGTGTATAGAAAACTAAGCAGATTTAACTCAAAGAAGACTACTTCAAAGCATTTAATAATGAAACTTCTAAAGGTCAAGGATAAATAAAGAGTCTTAAAAGCAGCAAGAGAAAAGAAACAAATGACATACAATGCAACTTCAAGATGTTTGGCAGCAGACTTTTCAGTAAAAATCTTATAGGTGTGGGGAGAGTGGCATGACATATTTAAAGTGCTGAAGGAAAAAAAAATTTTTAATCTAGAATAGTATATCTGGCAAAAATATCCTTCAAACCTGAAAGAGAGATAAAGACTTACAGACAAGAAAAATCTGAGGGATTTAATCAACACGAGACCTACCCTGCGAGAAATGCTAAAGGAAGTTCTTTATTCAGAAAGGAAAGGATGTTAATGAAATCACCTGAAAGTCCAAACTCACTGAGAGTAGTAAATACAGAGAAAACACAGAATATTATGTAATTGTTGTATATAGAACTACTCTTGTCTCAAGTAGAAAGACTATAAGATGAACCAATAAAAAATAATAACTACAACAACTTTTCATAACACAGTAAAATGAGATATAAATAGAAACAACAAAAGTTAAAAAGCAAGGGGATTTAAAGTTACGAGTTGTTATGAGTTTTCTTTCTGCTTATTTGTTAGTTTGTTTATAAAATCAGTGCTAAGTTATCAGATTAAAATAATGG
This sequence comes from Cebus imitator, assembly GCF_001604975.1. Lineage (NCBI taxonomy): Eukaryota > Metazoa > Chordata > Mammalia > Primates > Cebidae > Cebus > Cebus imitator. The sequence goes on along the minus strand of NW_016107342.1, from coordinate 16,639,208 downwards.
TTTATAAAATAGTATTTGCAAACCTCATGGTAATATTAAACCAAAAAACATACATCAGATTATGTAAAAAATAAAAAACGAGGAATAAAAACATACCACCAGAGAAAATCACCTTCACCAAAAGAAAGACAGGAAGGGAAGAAAGAAGGAAGAGAAGTCCACAAAACAACCAAAAAACAAATAACAAAATAGAAGAAGTAAATCCTTACTTATCAAAAATAAGATTGAATGCAAATAGACTAAACTCTTCAACCAAAAGACACAGACTGGCTGAATGAATTTGTTTTAAGAAATAAAACTTAATAACCTATTGCATACAAGGAATACATTTCACCTATAAAGACACAGGTAGACACAGAAAACAAAGGATGGAAAAAGATGTTGCATGCCAATAGAAAACAAAATGGAGCTGCAATAGCTATATTTACATCAGACACAATATATTTCAAGACAAAAACTATTAAAAAAAAAACATGATGAAGGTCATTATATAATAATAAAGGGGTCAATTCAACAAGAGGACATTACAATTGTAAATACATATGCATCTAACATTGGAGAGCCCAGATATATAAAGCAATATTATCGGAGCTAAAGAGAGACATAGATCCCAACACTATTACAGCTGGAGACTTCAACACCCCCATTTCAACATTGGACAGATATTCCAAACGGAAAATCAAGAAAGAAACATGAGACATAACCTGTATAATAGACCAAATAGATCTAATAGCCTTTTACAGAACATTTCATTCAACGGTTGGAAAATACCCATTCTTCTCCTCAGCACATAAATCACTCTCAAGGATACACTGTATGTTAGATCACAAAATGAGTCTTGCAAAATTCAAACAAATTGAAATAATATCAAACTTCTTCTCTGACCCCAATTAAAGAAAAGTAGAAATCAATAACAAGAGGAATTTTGGAAACGATACAAACACATGGCAATTATACGATACGTTCCTCAATGACCAGTGAGTCAATGAAGAAATTAAGAAGGGAATTGAAAAATGTCTTGAAATAAGTGATACTGGACATACAACATTCCAACACCTATGAGATACAGCAAAAGCTGTACTAAGAGGGAAGTTTATAGCTCTAAGTTCTTACCTCAAAAAAGGGGAATAACTTCAAATAAACAATCTAACAATGCATTTTAAAGATCTAGAAAAGCAAGAGCAAAACAAACCCAAAATTAGTAGAAAAAAATAAATAATAAAAATCAGAGCAGAAATAAATGAAACTGAAATGAAAGAAAGATGCAAAACACCAATTTTTAAAAAGGGTTGTTTTT